>NC_041407.2:90103847-90201347 GCF_900747795.2 Erpetoichthys calabaricus
TCATTAAGTGTGATTACAGTCTGTCACTTTCAGGGGTGGAAGTTGATGTTGAGTCTTTCCACAGGCGTATTTGCTTTGTAGCACACATTCTGAGATCAGTCTTTTGTATGTCATGAGCACACACATGACTGTTGTTCCTTAGCAGTTTACTGTTAGTTATTAAGTACACTTCAAAGCAAACCCTAAACAAAGTTAATATTATGATCAATTTAATTAACTTATAAAGAGTAAGTAAATATGAACATAACATTTAGGTCAGTGTTGTTCCATCATCAAAAGTTACCCCTACATGCACTCTCAAAATCCCATACCCAGAACCACCCTCTTTTGAGGTTCTATTCTTTTTTTTTTTGTATAGCACCCTTTACTGAGTGCAAGCTCAGAGCACAGTAACAAGTCCACAGATAAATTTAAATCCAAACTTTACAAAGTACTAATTACATAAAGACAAATTTGGTTCAATACATATTAGGACAAAGCGGTTCCAAACTAAGTACAGTAATCCCTCCTCCATCGCGGGGGTTGCGTTCCAGAGCCACCCGCGAAATAAGAAAATCCGCGAAGTAGAAACCATATGTTTATATGGTTGTTTTTATATTGTCATGCTTGGGTCACAGATTTGCGCAGAAACACAGGAGGTTGTAGAGAGACAGGAATGTTATTCAAACACTGCAAACAAACATTTGTCTCTTTTTCAAAAGTTTAAACTGTGCTCCATGACAAGACAGAGATGACAGTTCCATCTCACAATTAAAAGAATGCAAACATATCTTCCTCTTCAAAGGAAACAGAGAGGAAAGCAAACAAATCAATAGGGCTGTTTGTTTTTAAGTATGCGAAGCACCGCTGGTACAAAGCTGTAGCGGCAGCTCACACCTCCTCCGTCAGGAGCAGAGAGAGAGACAGAGAGAGAGAGAGAGAGAAAAACAAAGTCAAAAATCAATATGTGCCCTTTGAGCTTTTAAGTATGCGAAGCACCGTGCAGCATGTCGCTTCACTAAGCAGCTGCACACACAAGGTAGCAACGTGAAGATAATCTTTCAGCATTTTTAGACGAGCGTCCGTATCATCTAGGTGTGCAAACAGCCCCCCTGCTCACACCCCCTACGTCAGGATCAGAGAAAGTCAGCGCAAGAGAGAGAGAAAGAAAAGTAAGTTGGGTAGCTTCTCAGCCATCTGCCAATAGCGTCCCTTGTATGAAATCAACTGGGCAAACCAACTGAGGAAGCATGCACCAGAAATTAAAAGACCCATTGTCCTCAGAAATCCGCGAACCAGCAAAAAATCTGCGATATATATTTAAATATGCTTACATATAAAATCCGCGATGGAGTGAAGCCGCGAAAGGCGAAGCGCAATATAGCGAGGGATCACTGTAACATATACAGTAAATGGGACTTAACAATAATGTAATTATTGGACTGTGGCCAGTTAATAGTGGAGGAGAGGAAAACAAAAACTCCAGACAGTAGCATCTCTGAAGAAAATAATCCTCTCAATGGTCTATGATTAATTGCAAGAGAGAAAATCAAAGTCACAATTCTGGAAATCTGATCCACGTTCTTGCCCATCCCTGCTATAAAAATAACAAAGGCGAATTGTAAGAAGATTTAGGTCACGAGATGAGCAGCCTCCCATTTGTTGACTGACTTCTCAAATTGTGTTGTGGGTATGCTCTCGCACGCCTTCGGTGATAACTATTACATTGAAAGGAAAAGAAGGCAAGAAATGTTGTCATCCAGTATGGGTGATTCGTTTTTATACTGATAGCAAGTAGGAGGGATACCATTTGGAGGCTGATTGGGTTTCACTTCCAAATTATGGAGGGAACGGACAATTTGCTACCTCTGACACATTAGGAATCACCTCCTGCTGTGTCTCCTTTAACTTGGTGTTACGGCCCACCAAAGGCCTAGGGGTATATAAATAGATGAGAGAGAGGGAGACAAAACACAAAAAAAACTAAACCAGCTAAAGAAAAACAGACTCCATTTATCATCAAAAAGAAAACCTCACAAGATATGGAGACAGTTACACACAAAACAGAAGCAAGGCAGGAGAACAACATTAACTTCGCTATCTAGCTAAACAAAGTTTATGCAGCGAGATACTCTATCCACATTTATCACCTGAATGGTTAGAACAGTTACATGTCTTTTAACAAGCTAAAATAAAAAAAAAAAAAACAAAAGGCAGAACAATTCAGCCCAACCACTCCATGCCTTGTTGTGTTAAACCCAAATCCTTCTCCTCTCACACTCTCTCTCCCCCCCCACCCACAAACCCAGATGATTTAATAACAGTGGGCAGTTCAATAGTGGGCACCAGATTAAGGAGAACAAGCTTAATTTACCAAATAGATCTAAAGTAGGTCTTAACACTCTGTCCCTTCAAAAACAGCCAAATGGTTACATTTTCAGCATCATAGAGTACATTTTCATTTTTTATTACTGTATTTCCATGGTCAGTCTCATTGGGTCCTGGCAGTCTGTAGTAAAGATAGTTGTACACATATTTGTTATGTATTCATTCATTTTCAGATCCTTCTTATTCAGTTCTGGGTTGCTGTGGGTGTAGTTTGTCTTTGTAGCACTGTGTGTAAAACAGGAACCATCATTCGACAGGCCAGCTTCCAAATGCAGGGCTCACTCACGTTTGTGTACATACATATAGGGGTCAGTTTATATCAGCCAGTGAAGAACCCTGCATATCCTTAAGATATAAAAGGAAATGGGGCTACTTTGAGAAAAAACAACATGGCAAACATGGCTAGAATGTTTTTAGAAAACTGAATTTTTTTGATGAGTGGGCACTGGTGTGAAGAGTAACTATTAACTGGCAGGTGTCTGTCATTAGATATGGAGGAATATTTTGGACCAAAATAAATAAATACAAAATGTTTTGTGAAATGTGACAGTAATAAATATACTTGTCTTTTTCACATGTCCTCTGGAGGTCAGAGCACATGGTTAGCTAACAAAATAGGGAAGTGTGTCACAAAATATGTTTTCAGTTGCTTATTTCTTTATGTACTTTATTTAATCGTTTCCTCATTATTTATTTCAGTGACACTGCATGCATCATGAAATATGTCTTGAAATGAAAGCTGTCATTTTTATCTGTCAGAGTTGAGAGGGTGAGCTCTAGGGATTATTGTGTTTTAATTGTTGAGTCATTGGTGGAATGCATAAGAGAGACTTATGAGCCACAGGATTTCCAGAATTGTGACTGTTCATGGTCCTGGTGGACACAACTGCAGGAAAAAATTGCCCAGAATTATTGCAAGGAGCATTTTTATTTCAAGAAGCTGTGACTTGACCACCAGGAGTCTGCATATGAAGTGTCTGCTGGAAATGTGATGGGTGAAGATTTATACTGTTGACTCCACTGATAATGCACCAATCAAAACACAGTACTCACTAGAGCCCACTAGGGAATCCATTCCCGGGAATGACATGGTGCACGGGCATCTCACATGTGAACCGTTTTAGAATGAGCAACACTTATTTTTAATAAAACTACTGCAATATGTTGACACCAATAAAAGACTAACCTTAACTACAAGCAGTTCATACTGTCATATAAGTACATGTATCTAGTTAGTTGCGTTAACAAGAGCGTAGAAAGCACAACGTATCGAGCGTGTGGTTGTCCATGCGAGAGCCCACCTTCATGCAGAGTACGCCAGCCGCTGAGAAAGCACGCTATGCCTCCACTGAAGTAGGCGGCACAGTCATCAGATACTGATACACTTGTTCTAAACAACGTCCACGCTTGCCGTTGCTCTGAAACACCGCCATTTCAGCTTTTACTGATGCATCCAGTTTCTTGTCATCATTCTGTGATGGCAAGTTTCTTGGCACAGGTAACTCGGCCACTCAGTCTTAGTGGGAGCCGGGAGACTGATTGCTGCTGGTCTGTTGTTGACTGAATTAATGAGCAACACACTACACCGTGGGCCAAAAAACTGCGCAACTTAATTATTTTCAACTATAACTCTGTTATTTCTTGATCGATTTTTACACTTTTACACACTATATATGCGAGCTTGGCTGTTCCCGTTCAGCCGGGAATTCCAGCAGTTTCATTCCCGGGAATGCGGGAAAGGGAAACGTCCGGGATTCCCTAGAGCCCATCCTGTTTACTTTGATGGGTGAAAATGACTACTTTGAATTTTAAGGCCTGTGTCATGTTGCAAGTCACTGAAATAATGAATACAAAAATAAGCAAGAAAAACATATATATCTTTTCACATTTTATTACTTATGCACACAAGTCATTTTATTATTATTTATTTACTGCCACATTTCACATTACATTTATTTGAGGATTTATTTTATTTTGCCTGAAATCTTCCTCCATAATTGGAAGTGGTGTGCCATTAAAGAATAACACAAATCTGCCCAGGTTTGGGAAAAACAGGAGTAGAGCTACAAGTTCAGCTGCCTGTTGGAAGATTAGCTGCAAATGTCTGCAGCCCTCCAGGACTGCTTGCCCAACTTTGACACAGATCTTTGACTTCACATATATAACTAAATTGACCTACAGCAGTTGTGTCTTCTTAAAATGGATTATGCTTTGCAATGGGATTTTTAAAAAAAATCTGAACTCCCTCATATATTCCGATGTCTATGTTTAATAGGTGTGAAAAAGTATTAGGTTCACAACTTTTAGGTCTCTGTCTCTCTCTTTTCATTAGAAATGGCCAGATCAAGAAAAGTGGGCAGTCACAAGAGTGGTGGCAAAAAAAAGAATATCTCAAAACTGTGGAAAACCAAACGGAGAACAAAGGATTTGGATCAGATTCACGATGACATGAAGCCTGGGGTTGCGGAGAAGCTTCTCCACCAAGAAGTTGATTATGACATTGCAGGAAATGCACAGCATTACTGCCTTCACTGCGCGTAAGTCCTAAGTATGTGTGTGGATGAGTGAGAATGTAATTAGCTTGGTGCATTATGCTGTTTATCTCTCTGAGCTTATCCTTTAGATGCTATGTGTGCTGCATTTATGTCTGTGGCTTCATTACTGAAATTGAGGTGCAATTCCTGGTGTGAAATGAGAAAACAGAAACAAGATTGAGGGTAGGGGTCCCAGAGGAAGCCCTGTTTAATTTTGTATCTGTAGCATTGAACTAATATAGGCGCTATGCCACTAAAGAAAAAATAACTTTCGAGATGCAGAGCTCCATTCTCCATAAAAGCTGGTCTAGGAGTGAATGCCGGCTTCAGGTGGATGCGTCATTTAAGTATAGTTTAGGCCAAAATGGGCGTGGGGTCAACAATGAAAGCTGTAACCTCATCGGCCTCCCAGTGGCTTCTGCTCCTTCATTCTAAGGGCTCGTTTATACTTCACGCTCAGAACGCGTATGCGCCCACATCATGGCTGCCACACGTTCCCAGTGTTCATTTGACGTGTCCGCTGAGCAAGTCCTGCACTATTTGCAGTACCAGCAAAAAGTCGGGGGGGTGCAGTGTACTAAAAGTTGGAATGTAATGTCAAAGTCTCTGGCTACTATCTACATGTGACAGAAAGCCACTTTGCGGATCCTACAAGATTGGTGTGCACGCTTCCATGTTTGATGAATGGTTCAATGTGGTGAAGCAAAATGCCTCCATACAGATGTATTTGTGGAGCTTTTATATTCAAGTGTTGCATATTCCCGATCATAATGACACAATACATTTTAAAAGTCTCACATACCGTCTTCTGTTCCGTCTTTTTTTCTAGGGCTTCCTCCGGACCTGACAGCAGCGGCAAACAGCAATAGATCGCTACACAGAACACATTAAATGTATGATATTTCAACTCTCTGCACATTTAGAATCCTAAGATTTATACTGTACTTGATATCACTTTCATGATGAATTGCATTAAAGTATGTATGTTACATTTTACAGAAAAATCGTTAATTTCGTTTAACTAATTAATACTGTTAATAATTACACAGATGGGGGTGACACGTCAGGGAGTTACGTCGCTGGTATTCTCTGCCCGGAGTTTACTTGTTTCCTGCTGGGTTTCCACACTGTGCTCCGGTTTCCTTCCAAAGATATGCAGATTTGGTGACAATAAAATGACGTTAGTGTATGTAAGTGCTTGTACTCTATTCACCTTGCAATGAGCTGATGCCCGTCCAGGGATTGTTTCAGCCTCGTGCCCAATGCTTGCTGGAATGGACACATCCCTGGATTGAAGGAATTAATCATTAAACATCCTTTTCAGAGATATTGCGGTAAGGTGTCATCAGAATTTAATGGGAGTTCCTGGCAATTCACAACACAGTGAAGCCAAACCTGTTCTCACCGTGATGATATCTCGCACTGCCACCTGCTGGGTTCTTCAAGATTTCTGTAAAGTATGCGCGCAAGTATAAACAGTGAAATGCCTGCGTAGCAGGAGCATCCGCTGGGGCATGCGTCGCATGAACTATAAACCCAGCCTCAGGCAACAGGCGAAATCAAAGTTGACGACCATGTGACACTCGATTCCTTCCCTCTAATAGTCCATCAAAAACCTGTAAAATGCTTGTGTGTCTGACACTGATTAAGTCGTGCTTTGTGGTTGTATTAAGTAAAGTTGAAATATTCATATATAATTCATTGTTTTTATTTATATTATTAGGAGATATTTTATTGATCTGAAAAGCTTGAAGGATCACTTCAAAACAAAAGTGCACAAAAGAAGGTAAGTCTTTTATTGGTATAATTCATTTTTATTTAACTGTGTAAAATAAAACACTTAAACAGGAAAAAGCAAAAATAACTTATTTTAATATACATTGGTGTTGGTTTTTTTTAACAGAGTCAAAAGAAGGCAGTTTTTCTTAATTTTATTTTACTTAGTTCCTGGCTGGTACATAACATTGTTAACTGGTTTCAAAGATCAGACCTTTAACTGCTTGTCTTGCACAAAAATGCAAACACTTCCTTTAGTGTCACTGTTAAGTACCTCACGTGTAGTTCAAAAGTGTTGTAGCAATGGGTAATATACACAAATGTTTAAAGGAAAAAAAATGAGTGTACCAACACTTGGGATGCATTCAGGAAACGGAAGGAAAGGATTTGTGGTGTACCACTGCAGTACTCATTTGGCCTCTCTCAATTTGTGCACTGAAATTCACCAACAGCGTTTATTTTTACAGCACATTTTCATGCAAGATGTGTAGCTCAAAGTGCTTTACACGAAGTTACAAGGCTAAGTAATTACATAAACTAGAATGCTAAAAATAAATAAAGCAATAGATATATATATATGTGTGTGTGTGTGTGTGTGTGTGTGTGTACGTAAACACACATGCGCACACACACAAGGGTGGGAAAAGTAGGTTTACAGTTGTTCATATGGAAAAAGACACAGGTTATGATTATTAAACAGCTTTATTAACTCAGTAGCTTTAAGCAGGCAAATAATGCAAATAAATAATAATAATTCAAGAATAAAGTCTCTGCTTCATGTACTCAAAGCTATAAACCTACTTTTTTCTACCCCTGTTTATGTATGTATGTGTTTATATGTATAGATATAGATATATTAGTAACAGACAACTGGGGCTTCTACCTAACTGGGACACCTCAGTTCCCCTGGCATAGGATAGTGCCATGGGTTTGGAAGCTCAGCCCTGTTGAGGCCCGTGGTCTTTGCCAGGTGCACATGGAGAACGAAAGATCCCTTCATAGAAGGAATGCCACCACATCCAGAAATGCTGCTGCCGGAAGGAGATCACGGGACACCTGGAGCACTTCAAGGTGCTCTATAAAAGGAGCCGTCTCACTCCATTTTGGGAGCCAGAGTCGGGAGAGAGACTGTATATGTCTCTCAAATATATATATATATATATATATAATATTTGAAGTTGGAGATCCACAAAGGGAGAGAATGAGTCACATATCATAAAGTTGTTTTTATTCCTGAGCTTTCAGCTCCTGACAGGAACTGTCATCAGAGGATAATGATTAGACATACAAGAATCAAAGGCAATAAATAGCAAAATAAGGCGGGGGGGAGGAGGTTTTGGGGAGGGATGGGTAGGTGAATGTGTGTGGGGGGGGGGGAGGGTAATGAGGTGTGGTTAGGAAGGTGTTGGTCGTAAAGTTTTATTTATTACGAGGATGTTCTTCTTCTTAAGTTTGTATTTGCTGGGTTTATGTCCAAATGTCTGTTAATGGCGTTTTTGCTTGATAGCCAAGGTTCAGCCAGCTCTCTGGCACTTTTAGTACTGGCCTTAAATCTTACTTGTACATATATATAATGTATGTATATGTGTGTGTGTGTATATATATATATATATATATATATATATATATATACACACACATTACTTTGATCAGAAAACTGGAAAAGAAAACAGTAGTAGAGTATATGATATGTGCAATACATATTTAAATCTATTTGAACTCATGCAAAAGGAAAAAAAAACAACTACGAAAAAGCCAACTTACAAAAGTGAGTTTTAGGAGTTTTTAATGTTCCACGATATGAGCCTAGTGTATGTCTTTTGGTAAAGCATATCAGATTCTTGGTGCATAACAACTCTTGGAATAATAAGCAAGCCAGTGTTTGACAATCTAATATTACAGCTTGAGATATAAGGGGACAGGCACTCCAAAATAATAATAATAATAATTCATTACATTTATATAGCGCTTTTCTCAGTACTCAAAGCGCTATCCACACAGGGAGGAACTGGGAAGCGAACCCACAAACTTCCACAGTCTCCTTACTGCAAAGCAGCAGCACTACCACTGCGCCACCTGTGAGGACAAAAAATAAGGAGGGACACAGTAATTCAGAGCTTCATATACAATTAAGAATATTTTAAAATCAGTTCTAAAGGACACAGGTAGCTAGTGTAACGATGCTAAGACTGATGTGTTGTGCTCAGATTTTCTTTTACTGCCTTATTTTGAATTACCTGTAGTCACTTTATATCTTTCATAGGTAAGAGTAAAGATGCATTTTCACTTAATCATTTGCATTTCCTTTATTTAAGTTTTACGCATGACATTTATGAATGAGTCTGTGCTTTGTATCAGTGTTACTTATGCCTAGTTTTTTATTTTATTCTAATTTTCTTTACATTGCAGGTTGAAACAGTTGAGTGAAACACCCTATACGCAAGCAGAGGCAGAGAGAGCAGCAGGAATGGGGTCTTACATCCCCCCCAAGAAACTGGAAGTGAAAACACAACCTTTGGATGAGGAAATGAAATAAAATTCTTTTACTGTCTTCTGATATGCTGAGTGATATTATGACATGTTTTAGTGTTAAGGGTCTTACTAAATGATGAGAACTGGATTGTTTCATAATACCAAATGACAGAGCAACTGGTATAATCTTGCCTTAGACAGTTCTATGCCACTCTGGCCTGTGCTGCTTTAATTTCACTCCATTTGTGCCTTTTATTTTCCTTTAGATTTAATGACTCACTGTAACTCAGGGGTGTCCAACTCTGGTCCTGGTGGGCTGCAGTGGCTGCAGGTTTTCATTCTAACCATCTTCTTTATTAGTGACCAGTTTTTGTTGCTGATTAACTTCTTTTGCCTTAGTTTTAACTAACTTGACTCAGACCCCTTAGTTGTTTCTTTTTCTTAATTAGCAGCCAGACAATAATGAGGTACAAAACAAATCGCCACATGACCAGCTAACCTGAAAATAACGAAAGGTGAAGGCCTCAGTAAGGTTGATCTCTCAGGTCACCAAAACATTTTGATGTGTTCTTAGAAAAAACAGAAAAATAAACAGTTTTGGAAATGTGTGCTGTGGCAGAATGAGAGCAACAACAAGCCATGGAATTAAATAACGGGTTTAATTAACAGCAAGAACCGACTTCTCATTAAGGAACTGTTTGGAGTTTGAAGCCCCAGTTTAGCCGGTCATCTTTTGGCTCGTTTCACATCTCATTTCTGTTTGGCTGTCACTTAATGAAGAAAAGAATCAATTCAGAGGACTGGCTCCTTAAAAACAGGGCTATTAAAATGAAGGGAAAAGAAGTTAATTAGCAGTGAAAACGGGGCACTGATTAGGAAAAAGGTTTGAATGAAAACCTACAGCCACTGCGGCCCTGCAGGACTGGAGCTGGACACCCCTGCTGTAACTGAACTTCACTCCGGGTTACTTAGAACACTGAGCCCAACTATAAGAAAACTATGGAATGGATCAATTGAATATTTTGTGTATTTTAATGACTTCTTATGGAATCCTATAGAAATGTCTGGATAGCAGTAGTGCAGCAGAGAGAACTCATATATATATATATATATATAAAAAGCTTAGCTGAGAATGTAGAAAAGACTACAAAGTAACAAGCCTTGTCTTGGCCCACAGAGCAAGCCTCACAATACAGCACATACCTGTACATCATCTCTTATTTTATTTCTTATCAACATTACATCATCTTAACATTACATTTTTTGCTAAGCTCCTCCTAATAAGTGAGCACTTTCCCACCATTACCTTATACGCCAACAGTTGACTGAAACTTACCCCCATTACCTCATAACTTGAGCAGGTGCCCCCAGCATTTGACCGAAACTCATTTATTTGTTTCATTTTTTGAGCTGCTTGGTTACACCAGCTATTCAGAAGAAAATAAAAGAAGAGGCGAATGCCTCTTATGTGTTAGCAAGCCTAACTCCTAAACCGTATTTGTTATGTCTTCCGTAGTTTTAGTTTATTTGCTTATAGAATTCATTATACCATGACTATAAAATACCATAATAGCAGCTATCGGGACTTTTTAGTTATTTTTGGTACTGGGTTGGGAGGCATTGCTGAAAAAGCATTAATATAAAGAGAAGAAACCGACATAGATAAAAATATCATTTTGCAGTATTGGCACATCTAATTTGCTTCTTCCCAAATGGCCACATTGGGTTCCAGCCAGCACTTCTTTGCTCATAACTGAACTGTTATGTGAGTAGCACCTGCCGTCAGTTTGTGGTTTGTGTTATTTATTTTGTTTTAATGGATCTACTTTTTATTGGGTATGTATTATATTATTAAATGGGATGTGTGCGTAAATAGATAGATAGATAGATAGATAGATACTTTATTAATCCCAATGGGAAATTCACAATGTGTATGTGCATTGATAAAAGTTATCTCAGGAATACAGCAAGTTACCAATAAAAAGCATTGAAAAGAGCTTACCTTGCAACATCTCTGTATTCTGTTTAAGCTAGAATGTTGTAAGACACAACACTTTCTAACTTTATGGTAGTTTAGTCCCCTTGTGGTGACGTATTGCATGTCAATGAGTAGCCTATAAAAACAAGAGGTAAAGACGCTGAAGTGTCATTCGCCATCAGCACCACATGCTTTTTGCTAGTTGTTGTTTTTGAGCAAAAGAGATATTCTAATTCTTAGATATTTATGGGAGAATAAACTTAATGTCCAAAGAAATTCAAATAGTCATGCACTTGCATGTTGTTCATGTTAGGAGCAGGAACAGGCTTATTTGAATCGCACATTTCTCTTTTTGTGTTTTTATTGAGGGTTACTTTGTGTTTTTATTGATTACATTTGTAAATGCATGCAGTTCTATGAGCTTGTAAATGAAAATAATGCTGTTTATGAATAAATGGGATTCAGCTGGTATTTTTCTGAGAGGTACATACTTGTACTGTTGTTGCTGGCCATGATGCTTTTTACAGATACAGTCCATACTCTAACTTGCTAAGCAGCCATTTACTTTATTACTCTTCAGTAAAGCATTCTTCATTTTCTCTTAGGCTGTTCATACAGCACCCCATCACAAGCTGATTTAGAGATGGACCCTTCTCCTTCACTGGCCTGGAAGCCAAAGTAAGGGATGGTCAGATAGAGAGCTGCAGGCTTACCTGCTCTGTGCCAGGAGGTCAACATGGTGGGACGCTGCAGAAGCAGGTGCACCAGAGCTGGCATCCTAGCAGCCATGGTTGGACATGTTGGCTGGGGAAGCAACCCGACCGGTGTGGTTGGGAGGCCAGATATACGGGACAGTGGGAGACTGCCTGCTATGGGCAGATCGTTCCCCCCCATACACTGGGTGGCAGCATCTCTTCTGGCAGGCGGCAGTATAGACTCCCACACGGCAGCATGGATGTTGTGGTCCTATATGGCTACCTGGTCAGGTTCTGTGGCAGCTGCCAGGGGGAGCTACTGCAGATTAACTGTTGAGAGAGCAGGGTGGTCCTGCCTAGCCTGGAAGTGCTTCCCAGTGGCACTGGATTGAGCACCAGTAGTACTCCAGGGTTAGGAGTTAAAAGAGAGAGCCTTTCATTTGTCCCAGGAGTCAGAATTGGGAGCGGAAAAGGGCAACACTTGTCAGGAAGGAGTGGAGGAGTAAAAGGAAATGAAGAGTGGTGCTGTTCTGTATTTTGAACAAAAGACACCTAAGCAAAGGTATTGTCTGAATTAAAGGCACTTTATTGGAACTGGGACTGTTGTGGTACAATTGTGCCTGGGGTTTGGGGCTCAGTGGTGCCTCCTAGTGGCCACAACAGAAAGATAGCTATGAAAGGCACTATCTAATAGGCCAATGTACATGAAAGGCATTATATAATAAACTAGCCAACCCGCAGCATAGCATACGCCGCATAATTATTTATTGATGGGTGAACACTTCCTGAACGACACAGTTGTCCAAGTGGGGTGGGTTTGAGGATACGACTGTGAGTCAATGAAAAGATGGAACTCTGGAGAGAGCAACATACAATTGTCCGTGACTGAACACTGGTTTTGGCAGATACAGGCCTATTGTTTTGAAAGTTTGGCCCTGTGCCTTATTAATTGTCATTGCAAAGGCCAATCTAACAGGAAATTGTCAGCTTGTAAAAGTAAAAGGCAAATTTGAATCTGATGGGGTCAGGGAAATCTGGGGAATAAGGACAGTTTGTGAGGTAGCAGCTGCGATAGTCTTACACTCCAGTACATTGCGGTGAATGCTGGTAACAGTCAGTCTAGTTGCATCACAGAGACTTCTTGCTAGCATGAGGTTTCTGAGAAGCATGACGACTGAACCAATTTTAATTTTGAGTTTATGCGGAGGCATATCGGTGGGAGTAAGACTGTTAAGAAATTCTTTGGGGAATGAAACTTGATCTGCGGGATTGTCTGTGACGATGGAGTCAACGCTGGTGAAAGTTACTTCGTCGGTAGGGATAAGTTTCAGTACTTGTTCATTAAGGTGTAGCAAGTCTTCATTAGTGATGCTTAATATAGCTCACGTAGTGAGTTGTTCCGGAGTCACAGTTGAGAAGTCGATGTTGTCATATAGTTGTTGAACGGGATCAGAAATAAAAGGAAAACAATGTGAAGGTAATGGACGTGGGAGGAGTGTTAGAGTTGGTGGGCGGGGCTCTGTCGTGCGTATCCCATGATGCGGGTGGAGGGTTAGAGTTGGCGGGCGGGGCTCTGTCTTGCATGCGTGTGTATCCTATGATTGGGCAACTTGGTGGATTATATATAGAAAAGCAGCCGGAACCAAAAAGAACAATGAAAAGTCAACGTGGCTCAGAGGTGCATGTGGACTGTAGCAGAGACAGAAGCGACTGAGGCGGTGTTTGGTGAGGTGTTGCGTGCCTCGAGAGCGAGGGTGGACTTGGGAGGAGGGTTAGAGATGGCGGGCAGGCCTCTGTCGTGCATATCCCATGGTTTTAGAGTTGGCGGGCGGGGCTCTCTGAGTTGGCGGGTGGGGCTCTGTCATGCATATCCCATGGTCTCTGTCTTGCGTGCCATGGTCGGCTGCTTAGTGAATTGTTGGTGGGCGGGGCTCTGTCTTGCTTGCCATGGACTTAGTAAATTATATATATAGATAGATAGAGAGAGAGATATGAAAGGCACTATGCAACATAGATATACATGAAAGGCACTATATAATAGACAGATAGATTTGAAAGTCAATATGTAATAGATAGATATGGAGAATTGCAAAGCCAGCTAAGAGATAAAAGTATTCATCCCTCTGGATGTTTTCACATTCTACTGTTCTACAACTTTGAATCCCAGTGGATTTAATTTGGTTGTTACGACACTGATTAACAGAAAACGACTCCTTGGTTGGTTTCGTCCGTTTATAGGAGATGGACGTCTGAAGCAGAGCTCCGCTAGCAGCGGCTTTATTTTCCCACGTATTTCATATTATTTAGAGGTATCCTGTACTTAACCCGACCAAGGAACTTCCACTACAATATACAAGCATGAGTAACAAGAAGAAAAGTCAGAAAGAACCGGAAAAGAAACTTAAAGCTGCATCGAAGTCCGGACAGACTTCCGGCCTGAGTGCAAGTGTAAGGTATGGCATCACAGAGACTGACCTAGAACAGGCAGAAGAGTGCGCAGAATTCCTGGGACCCCGCTCCATTGTATCGTCTCCAGTCGAGAGTGAGAATGGGAGCGAAGGCGCAAGTGACACAGGTCGCGAGGGATCGCCGATTTCTGAGGATCATTCGAGACTAGAAAGGGCTCTGCAGGACGTGCTCTCATCTACTCATCGCGAGCCTGTAACAGGAGCTGCATTTTCACTTGCGGAGCACGAAAGCAGAAGCGAACTGTCCGAACTGAAAGAGATGATCGCTACACAGAAAGAGATGATCGCTACACAGTCCACTGCCATAGTTACGGCCATGAAGGAGCTTAAGAAAGATAACACAAATGATCTTAAGAAGGTGGCCACTGAGCTCAAGAAGGATAACAAAGATAAGGAAACGCGTCTATTTGAACGTTTCGACGTGAACTTTAAAGGCATGTTGGAGAAATTAGTGGAACACATTGAAGAAACTAACTCCAAACTGAAAAGGCTTGATGATCATATTAATGACGTTTCAGATCAGCTGGAAGACGTTAAGCAGGGACTCATGGCTCGAGTGGAAACAGCGGAACAAATGGCATCTAACGCCGATGAAAAAGCCACAGCTGCGAACTCGGAATACAAAAAACTTGGAGACAGACTTGCAGCCCTGGAGGATGGGTGCAGAAGAAATAATATAAGAATTGAGGGTATACCTGAGAAACGAGAAAGCTCAAGCCCAGTGAAATTTGCAGTAGAATTACTGTCTAAAATAATTGGAGATGACTTTAAACTCGACAATGAGATAGCCACGGCTTATCGCACAAAGATACCAAGCGCCTTTAAATCTAGGTCTTTTATTGTCCGCTTCGAACGACTAAGATGTAAGCTTGATGTGATGGCACTTCTCAGACACAAGCAAGAGATTATATTCGAAAATAATCTTATTCGTATTTTTCCCGACTTCTCACCATCAACAGCTGCAAAACGCAGATCCTACAACGACATTAAAAGGATGCTACGGGAAGTCGATATCAAATACAGCCTCTTGTATCCTGCCAAACTGAAAGTGGAAGTTCAAGATGGACATTATATCTTCTTCAGCAAAGAAGAAGCTGAAAAAGAATTAAAGAAGCTGTTTCCGACACTTTTTTGAAAGTTAATTAAAATTAAAGAGCCGTATTCTATCAAGGCACGGGAAAGACCTATGATCTGATCGCTGGATCCATGTTTAAAGAGACTGGTATTATAATTATACATCTTATTTTCTTTTTTTTTTTTTTTTTTTTTGTTTTTAGCTGGACTTTATATGTTATATGTTTATGTTTTAATCAGAGTTATAGAGTTATAGACGTGAGTGTGAAAATGTGGAAGTGATTAAAGTAGGATTCGTTTTATTTATTTATTTTTTTATTCCTTTTTTTTTTTTTTAATTTATTTATTTTTTTTATTTTACTATACCTTAAAGTAGACTGTTTAACTTCATACCCTTGGTTTAATGCTTGTTCTACTATTTATACAATTACCATTATACTATTACAGCATGAATTACCAGGTTTATCCTAGACTAGTTTTTAAAATCACTCCCAGGGTTTTTTTTTTTTTTTTTTTTTAATCTTAATATCTTAACTTAAAAGCGCTGAAGATTATTTCAAGCTTAAATATTGTTAATGAGAACATTTTCGGCAGATAGTATTAAGGATTTAACTGTAAAAGATATCTCTGTTTTAATTCTGTAACGCCGCTGCAGGGTGGGGTTTGTTTTGTTTTGGACGTGCTCTGTCTCTTCGTATGTCAGAGGACTGGAACATCGCGAAGTGGGATCTAGCCTCATGTGGGGAGGCAAAATGGGGGGGTGGAGGGATAAAGGGGGGAGAGAAGGAGAGCAGGTTATATTTAATCTATTCTTATAATCCTTATAATTATAAATATCAATGCAGCAACAGGCTAACATGCAACAACTCCTGGGGAATCTTGAAACTAAGATTAAAACTGCCATATTATATAAAATGACATTAAAAACTCAGAATCAATGTCTCCATGATGGGACAGTTAACTTTGTGAGCTGGAATGTTAAAGGCCTGAATCACGAATTAAAGAGAAAGAAAGTATGCTCTCACCTAACAGGCTTAAACGCTAAAATAGTATTTTTACAGGAGACCCACTTACTAACCAAGGATCAGTTCAGATTACAAAAAGACTGGACTGGCCAAATGTTCCATTCTAGCTTTATAAAGAAAACTAGAGGGGTGGGAATTCTCATACATAGAACAGTTCCATTTGTAGCATCAGAGGTAGTGTCGGACCCTGAAGGGAGATATGTGATGGTCATGGGCAACTTATATAACAGTAAAATGATTTTGATAAATGTTTATGCACCCAATGTTGATGATAAGGAATTCATGCAAAATCTATTTGCATCCATTCCCAATGTGAACACTCATAAAATTATAATGGCTGGGAACTTTAATTGTGTTTTAAATCCACTCTTAGATAGGACTCCCGTGACAGGGGGGACGACATCTAATACTGCAAAGATAATTACACAGTTTTTAAATGATCACAACTTATCAGACCCCTGGAGGTTTCTTAACCCAAACTCAAGAACATATTCGTTCTACTCACCAGTGCATTATAGCTACTCAAGAATTGATTATTTTTTTATAGATAATAATTTCCTGCCTACAATTAAATCATGCAAATATGACACAATTGTTATCTCTGACCATGCCCCTCTAGTCTTGGAGCTAAAATCAATAAGCCCCTCGTACTCACCTCGCAGATGGCGTCTTAACCCTCTTTTATTGGCAGACGAGAACTGCACAGAATTTATATCCAAACAAATCAGCTTCTTCCTAGAGACAAACACGTCTACAGAGGTTTCTGCAGGAACACTCTGGGAAACTTTAAAGGCCTTCCTAAGAGGCCAGATTATTTCATATCTTTCCCATAGAAATAAATTAGAAACCAAGAAAGTGTCAGAGCTAAGAAATGAAATTACTAGAATAGATGAAGAACAAGCCAGGCGTCCAAGTGAAGCTCTTCACAGGAAAAGGCAGGCCCTGCATACAGAACTTAACATCTTAACAACTAAAGAAACTGAACAACTTATTTATAAGTCTAGACAGCATTACTATGAACACGGAGAAAAAGCTAATAAGCTTTTAGCTCAACAAATTCATAAACAAGAAGTTCACAATGCAATACCAGTAATCACCAACAAGAATGGAGAAGAAATCATTGACCATAATAAAATAATGCACACATTTAGAGATTACTATAAGTCTTTATATTCCACTGAGCCCAAAGAAGACAACACGCAATCTAATGCATTTCTGGATAATTCACAAATACCACAAATAGATGCTTTAAGTGCTGAGGAACTAGATAAACCTCTAACGCTAACAGAATTACTAGACGCTATAAAGTCACTACAAAGCGGGAAATCATCAGGACCTGATGGTTACCCCGTAGAGTTTTATAAGAAATTCTCCACTCAGCTAGCTCCACTCTTATTGGTAACATTTACAGAAGCTATAGACCTCCAAATACTACCTCAAACATTTCGACAAGCATTAATCACCGTCTTTCCTAAACAAAATAAGGACTTGTTACAATGTGCATCATATAGACCAATTTCACTCCTGAATAATGATGTTAAGATACTCTCAAAAATCCTAGCTAGAAGGATGGAGAAAGTGCTGCCCTCGGTAATATCACAAGATCAAACTGGATTTATTAAAGGCCGACATCTATCTTCAAATCTCCGACGCTTGTTTAATGTTATATATTCACCAGCAAAATCAAACACCCCAGAGATATTACTATCATTAGACGCAGAAAAGGCATTTGACATGATCGAATGGAATTACCTTTTCACTGCATCGGAGAAATTTGGGTTTGGCCCGAATATTTGTGCTTGGATTAAACTACTGTATACCAGTCCAGAAGCTTCAGTTTGTATTAATAAAATTTGCTCAGACTACTTTAAACTAGAACGTGGTACCAGACAAGGATGTCCCTTGTCGCCACTGTTGTTTGCAATCGCTATTGAACCACTGGCGGTTCACTGCCGAAATTCTCATCAGATAAAGGGGATTGTCAGAGAAGGACTGGAACAGAAAATTTCTTTATATGCAGATGATATGGTCTTATATATATCGGACCCAGAAAACACTGTCCCTGCTGTTTTAACAGCACTAACAGAATTTCAAAAGATATCTGGTCTTAGAATTAATCTGAATAAAAGTATACTCTTTCCAGTGAACTCACAAGCATATAATAATAAATTAGACACCCTACCTTTTACCATAGCAGATCAGTTTAAATACCTAGGGGTAAATATCACAAGTAAACATAAAGCTCTTTATCAACAAAATTTTGGCGTCTGTATGGAAAAAATTAAGCAAGACTTGCATAGATGGTCAACCCTTCATCTCACTCTAGCCGGAAGAATTAACATCGTTAAGATGAATATCCTTCCTAAACTTCTCTTTTTATTTCAAAACATTTCAATATATATCAATAAATCGTTTTTTAAACAGTTAGATTCAATAATAACCTCATTCATTTGGAACTCAAAACACCCACGTATCCGAAGAGCGACCCTACAAAGACCTCAGGCAGAAGGTGGCATGGCTTTACCTAATTTTCAGTTTTATTACTGGGCAGCAAACATACAAGCCATAAAAACCTGGACACAAATAAATGCACATACACAGGCTTGGTCTGCAATAGAAGTAAAATCCTGTAGTACTTCTTTATATTCCCTGCTCTGCTCTCCAATAAATGAAAGTTATCGCAAATATACTAATAACCCAATTGTGCTTTACTCACTCAGAATATGGAACCAAATTAGGAAGCATTTTAAGATGGAAAATCTTTTATCAGTGGCACCTCTGCAAGGGAACCACCTCTTTCAACCTTCGCAAGTATATCCAGTTTTTAATACCTGGGAAAGTTTTGGGATTAAAATTCTCAGAGATCTTTATATAGACAACATATTTACATCTTTTGAACAATTACGTTCAAAATTTAACCTCCCAGCTACACATTTCTTTTACTATCTTCAAATTAGAAATTTTGTTAAACAGAAATTGCCCGATTTCCCCCACCTTGCACCCTCCACAATGCTGGAAAAAATACTGCTCAATTCCGAGGAAACAAACACTATTTCCGCAATATATAAAATCTTATTAGAGTCCCTACCTTTCAAAGATCCAAGAGGACATTGGGAAGAAGATCTCTTAATCAATATATCAGAAAAGGAGTGGAAGGTAGCAAAGCAGAGAATTCACTCGAGTTCTATATGCGCAAAGCATAGAATTATTCAACTAAAAATTATATATCGAGCTCATCTGTCTCGCTTAAAACTGTCCAAAATGTTTCCAGGCCAGGATCCAACCTGCGAGCGCTGCAACCAAGCTCCTGCCTCACTGGGTCACATGTTCTGGGCCTGCACCAAACTAACATCATTTTGGACAAAAATTTTTAAGTGCCTCTCAGACAGCCTTAGTATCACAATCCCTCCTAACCCACTAACAGCTGTGTTTGGTGTCCTTCCAGATGGACTTGAATTGGAGAAGGACAAGCAAATGGCGATTGCATTCACTACACTCTTGGCACGCAGACTTATTTTGTTAAATTGGAAGAATCCTAATTCTCCTCTTATAAGTCAGTGGGAAACCGATGTTTTATATTATTTGAAATTGGAAAAAATCAAATTTTCAGTTAGAGGATCTGTACAAAATTTTTTCAAAACATGGCAGGATTTAATCAATATTATTTTAGAATAAGAGAATTAACTATTATTGCATTTAACTCCCTTCTCCATCTCTTATTTATATAGATATTTACTTCTCCCCTTCTTTTGTCTAAAGTTGCCTTATTAAAAAGCTTAAAGCAATTTTCCTTTAGCTAAGCTCTCCTTCTCAGGGGTGGGGTTTGATTTGTCTTCAAATTTGTTGGGTTATAAATTGATCTGTTTGTATGGAATGATTACAATGAAAATTAATAAAATAAAAATATTAAAAAAAAAAAAGAAAACGACTCCTTAATTTCAAAGTAAAGACATCTCTGCAAAGTGGTCTGAATGAATTGCCAAATAGATGATTGCATCAGTTCACTCCATTCAAGTTAGTATTTAGTAGATGCACCTTTGTCAGCCATGGCAGCTTGGAGTCCGTGCACTCAGGTCTCTTCTTCTCTATCAGCTCTGCCATTTCTCTCCATTCTTCTTTGCCAGACTGCTCAAGCTTTGTCAGGTGTCATGGAAACTGTGAGTGACCAGCCTTTGTCCAGCCCAGCCACAAATTCTCATTTGGATTGAGATCTGGACTGTGATGGCCACTGCAGGACATTAATATTGTTGTTTTGAAGCCATTCCTTTGTATCTTTGTTTTTATGCTTATGGTTGTCGTCTTGCTGGTTCACAAATCTTTTCCCAAGGTGCAGGTTTCTCACGGACTGCATCAGGTTTTCCCCCCAGGATTTCCCTAAATTTTATTGCATGCATTTTACTGTTGCAAGCCTTCCAGGGCCTGCAGCAGACAAGCATCTCCATAAGTGAATGTGCATTCTGTCATCTTCAGATCATTAATTTATAACTTTAATGCACACGTCTTGTTATCCAAGTTTAAAATGGACAGTTTACAACTTAATGGTAAAAGAAAAGATTCAATGAGATACAAACAAGCATGAAAGCTTTTGGGCGGAGCCATCCATCACCAGGATAGCTAGCCAATCAGTTGTGTGTCACAAGGTCTGGAACCTCATGTGTATTTTTAACATAAATTATGGGCCGTCTGAGGGGCGACACGTCAGAAAGAGAGAGGGAGCACTTCATGTGGAATCCAGAGAGCGTAATTCATGCCTCACGCCAACTGCTGAATCAAAAAGCCACCCAGGACAACATCCACCCTTAACACTGCTGATTGTAAGTAAGCTTTTGAAGACTATCTACATTCAGACTTTATTATCTATCATACTTTCTTCTACTGGTATTATTACACTTCATTAAATACCACATTGCTTTTAAATTTTTATTCTTTGTCTTTATATCCACAGTGATAGAGTAATAAAGTAAATACTAGGGCGCCTGGCATAGGAAGGATTGCCATTTTCTTCAGACTGTAGGGTTATCAAAGTTGAGAGGCCAATAGGAAGGCCAGCTGAGGTAGAAGTAAGACATTCTGGGTTAGTAATTAAGTGGCATACAAGCATCTCAAGGGAGGAAACTCGGCATTTGGTGATGTCCATGGGTTCCAGACGTCAGGCAGTCATTGACCGCAAAGGATCTTCATCCAAGTATTAAAACAATACATACATTTTATAGTATATTACTTTCGAGCCACTGAAAATGGAGGGATTCTGTGAAAAATGGCTGTAATTTCTGAAAGCTTAATACAATACCTTTGTTAAACTCCAACACTTCAAGCCACATCTTGGTTTCTTAATTTCAAATCCATTATTGTAGTGTACAGAGAGAAAATGACAAAAGCTGCATCAGCGTCCAAATAATTATGGACTTAACCGTATAAGCAAAAGGGCGTTGGGGTCTTCATGTGTCTCGGAGACAGCCGTACGTCATTAGTGCTGAAGATAACGAGTTCCTAAGTATAGAGTGCTGAGGAGGGATTGGCAGTGGAAGAATCATTCATACGGTGCTTACGTGGATGGGATCCAATGTGGCGTACTAGGGAGTGGCTGGTAGCTGGGCATCACTCATATGTAATGGTGTGACCAGGATCAGAGTGTGTGTCTGCATCTGCGTGTTCATCTTAAGGTGTGATATCAGTCAAGTGTAATTGTGTGACTAGGATCAGTGTGTCCATCCATCCATCCATCCATCCATTGTCTCCCGCTTATCCGAGGTCGGGTCGCGGGGGCAGCAGCTTGAGCAGAGATGCCCAGACTTCCCTCTCCCCAGCCACTTCTTCTAGCTCTTCCGGGAGAATCCTGAGGCGTTCCCAGGCCAGCCGGGAGACATAGTCCCTCCAGTGTGTCCTGGGTCTTCCCCAGGGCCTCCTCCCGGTTGGACGTGCCCGGAACACCTCACCAGGGAGGCGTCCAGGAGGCATCCTGATCTGATGCCTGAGCCACCTCATCTGACTCCTCTCGATGCGGAGGAGCAGCGGCTCTACTCTGAGCCCCTCCCGGATGACTGAGCTTCTCACCCTATCTTTAAGGGAAAGCCCAGACACCCTGCGGAGGAAACTCATTTCAGCCGCTTGTATTCGTGATCTCGTTCTTTCGGTCACTACCCATAGCTAATGACCATAGGTGGGGGTAGGAACATAGATCGACTGGTAAATTGAGAGCTTCGCCTTGCGGCTCAGCTCCTTTATCACCACGACAGACCGATGCAATGCCCGCATTACTGCGGATGCCGCACCGATCCGCCTGTCGATCTCACGCTCCATTCTTCCCTCACTCGTGAACAAGACCCCGAGATACTTGAACTCCTCCACTTGGGGCAGGATCTCGCTACCAACCCTGAGAGGGCACTCCACCCTTTTCCGGCTGAGGACCATGGTCTCGGATTTGGAGGTGCTGATTCCCATCCCAGCCGCTTCACACTCGGCTGTGAACCGATCCAGAGAGAGCTGAAGATCACGGCCTGATGAAGCAAACAGGACAACATCATCTGCAAAAAGCAGTGACCCAATCCTGAGCCCACCAAACCGGACCCCCTCAATGCCCTGGCTGCGCCTAGAAATGTGTGCTAATCTTAAATTGTGGCATCACTCATACATAATTTTGTGACTAGGATCTGTGTGTGTTCATCTTAAGGTGTGATATCAGTCAAGTGTAATTGTGTGACTAGGATGTGTGTGTGTGTTAATCTTAAGGTGCCAGAGTAGACCAATCCAGTGATGAACGTGCTGAGTCTTACTCATCCTACGATAACACCACAAGATGCTGGAAACATTCCTTTGCGATTCTGGTCAATGTTGACATGAGTACGTCAGACAATTTCTGCACCACCAGGCCGTGAATCTCCCAATCTACCTCATCCTAAATGTGCTCTACTGGGCTCAGATGCCGTGACTGGAGGACACCAACCTCATTGTCATGTTCATGAAAGCAGCTTGAGACGACTTCTGCTTTGTGCACGTGGTGGGTTGCCATGCTGGAAGTAGTCATTAGACGATGAGTAAATTGTGGCCATGATGGGATGCACATGATCAGTAGCAATACTCCCATAGGCCGTGGCATTCAGGTGATGATTGACTGATTGGTTGGGTTCAAAGTGCCCACTCGCCTGAAACATTCTTCATGTGTTCCCTTATAGTTGGCCTTAAACAAAAAAGGAGCCCATCTGATATTCTAAATCAAGAAGAGTATAATGAAATGGTAGCCTGACTCTACTCATGGGTTGAGATGGACAAGAAACAGGCTGTTTCTTGTCCATTGTCCAAGGGCAGAATAATTAGAGTATGGTGTCCTGCACAATTGAGTTTGAGAAGATCATGTTACATACAAGAGAGCCTTTCATTTTATTACTCTGGTAAAATGGGTCCACAGCTAAGCAGCAAGTAGTCATTAGGATTGATAAATAAATAAGTGGCCGGCTTGATCTCTGTGGGTGTGTGGGCTCGCGCTCAGCTGTATGGAGTTGGTGGAGCGATCGAGACAGGGCACACTTGCATGTGGGAGGTGGTGATCTGTCTTGATTGCTTCATTGGCTTCATACGGCACATAAGGGAGAGTTGACCAAGAGGGAACAGAAAGAACTGTGAGAGAGAGAGAGAGAGAAAGAAAGAAAGAAAGAAAGAAAGAAAGAAAGAAAGAAAGAAAGAAAGAAAGAAAGAAAGAAAGAAAGGTGATGTTAATACTCTGTCAGCCCATACAGAGGAGTGGAGCCAAGCAGTCAGGAGGCCCATGGATGAACATGTGATCGATGATGTTGGGATGGATCTGTTCCCGCTGAACAGTAATGGGGTAGCAAGGAATGATTGGAGGTCTCCCAAGGGATCCGAGAAGATGGCATGGGGAGTCACGGCAGATGTGCCAAAGGAGGTAGTTGTGGCTAAGCTGTGTTTGAAAGGGACCACGGGTTGCGAGACCTGGAAAGGCGAGTCGGCAAGACAGTAAAGAAATAAGTGCTGGGCTGAAGGAGACAAGAAAGGAGAGGATGGAGATAAAGCAGGTCGAGAGAGACAAGACGGCGACTGACTGAAGGATGGTTGCTGCGGCAGAGCAGAGGAAGAGGTGCAGCACGGATACCTCACGTCTGTGGATTTTTACAAAAATGCAGATCCTGACTTTGTTTTACCTTTGGGTTTTTTAATTTATTTATTGAATTAGTTATTTGGTTTTTAAATTTCTCCTTGGACACAGGAATTATTTATTGAATTATTTCTATATTTAATATGAGAAGATGCATCATTTTGTTTTTCTTTGAATTGTTCTTAAAAGCACTTATGGATTAAAAACTCTTTCACTTTAACACCCGTCCATTGCGGTCGGCATGTGTGTGTCTTCACTTGTCGTGGCCCAATACTCGGTTATGACTCTCGATGGATGCGGGTTCAAGAGACTGCCACTGCAGTTCTGGGAGGGTGGAGCGAACCTGCATCGTTATAATTACGTCTACTATGGCACACCTCAGTTTATGATCGCTCACCTAGACTGCTTATGGAGACTTCAGCTAATGCACATCAGCTTTGAGAAACCCAACCGCCATGCAAAGAACTGTGCAAAAAAAAAAAAAAAAAAAAAGATAGAGATGTCCCAAGATAACAACTATAAGGAAAACTTAACTATACTTAACTTAGTATATACTTACACTTAAAACATGCTTAAATTAAATAACTTTTTTATACTTACGTATACTTATATATATGTGTATGTATGTTTTATATATATCTTATATATAAACGTCTATGCATGGAAGTGAGTGTGTCTGTCCATCCCAGAAGTGAGAGACGGAGTCAGGGTAAGGGCTTCACCTCTGAGGATACACAAGCGAGGCCAGCACATCGGCAAAAGGAAACCTCCGAAGAAAGACAGTCGCTTAGCTGCTAATACACAAACGATGCGAGCACGTCGGCAAAACGACCAGAGTAGTTCCTTTCAATTACCTGACATCTCTACATTTAAATTTTTTTTTTTCTGACGGTTTCAATAGTTTCTAGGACCCTGGGCTTTTTACAGCACGGGCCTATATATGTACATACACACACTAGGAGGCGTTATTCGCCAACCCCCCTGCCTGTGCTACGCGTTAGCAACTTTGCATCTCTGCCGGACGCGTATGTGGATTTCACTTTCACCAAACAACAAAACTTTTAATTCTCGTGGATAGGCCTTTACTTTTCCCTGATGGCAACACGAATTAGACGATCTACAAGTCTCCGACTTAAAGTTTAAAGCCAAACAATATGTACATACTTCTGTCATCTCACCTATGTCCATATATTCGATCTCTTTTCGCTTTTACCTTTTCGTCAACATCACATTGAATTTGATTCCGTGTTTGGAATGACATTGTGACAGCACAACGTATAACTGCCCGTGAGGGAATTTCGTTTCTCTCTCTCAACACGAACTGCATCTGACAATAGCATTCACGCAAATGAGGAATGATTGAACCGTGTGTGTGCTTGTAAATGTTTTAGATGTGGGCAGGACTTTTCCAAATCTTTTTGCATAAAGTCTTGTCTCGCTGGGCTTGAAATTTTCTCTCGCTGGATTTCAGTTTCACCAAACAACAAATCTTTTAATTCTCGCAGATAGGCCTCTTCATTGGGAAGAAACACTATTTTTCCCTGATGGCAACACGAATTAGACGATCTACAAGTCTCCGACTTAAAGTTTAAATCCGAACAATATATTCGATCTCTTTTTGCTGCTCCGTTATTTCACCGAGTAATAATTTCCGTTTGTTTGCGCTAATGCGATCTTTACTATCATTTTTTTGAGACTTTCGAATTTTAGTACTTTCATTATCACTAACCTGCTCTGTATGTGTATAGCGCCAATGTTTTTGAATTCTTTATGATGTTTTACTCTTTATCTTTTATTTCCGGCCCCGGGTTTTGTTAAATCTCACGGCACAAAGTCTTGTCTTGTGGGATGTGAAGGTGTCTCTCTGGAAAAGTCACGTCTCCTCTCTCTTCCCAACATTTTTTTTTATTATAATAAATATATATATACTTATAGTTAACTTAGCTTAACTATAAGGAAACCAGAGGAAAAGAAAAAAAATGAGTAAGGGAAGAACTTCAAAGTGCGTCATCCAGTCCAGGGTTGTGGGGTGTCAAAGCCTACCTCAGCAACATCTGGCACAAGGTAGGAAACAATCACAGAGGAGGGCCGACTTGCATGTGGCCAGTTAAGCTGACCTGTACCGTATGTCTTTCAGGATTCAAGAGGAAAAACTCTCAGTGACCCAGGTAGAATGTTGGATCTCCACACAGCAAGTTACTGGGTGTAGGATTCAAACCCAGGACACAGCATCCATGATACAGCAACATTTACCCCCACGGTAAGGATGAAACCATTACTGCATTTTCTTGTATTTTTTTTTTTATATACATGCCCACCCATCTTATGGCTCTCCCATTAAAAAGAAATCGTGCTAAACTGTATGTGACCCCCTAGCCTCAATCCCAGACTATTCTGGAATACCTACAGTACCTTATTGATCTTCGGCAGATCTCTGATCTAACTGATCCTACTGTACCTTATTGGCTTTTCTTCTTTTAAGTGTTTTGTACTCTGAATGCTTTGATTTTCAAAAAGGTAGACGTACTGGCACTCTGTAACACCTGGTGAAATTTAGTGATTCTCCTTACGTGTCCTGTTTTGCTCATCCACATTCTCCTACCTTTGCCGTTTCCATAAACGTCAATATTTCAATGTACTGGTGCTGTTGAGAAAACAAGCAAATAACACATGAGATTCAAACCACCTGACCAGAGGATTTACCAAATGATGAAAATGTACCCTTAATATCACATATAAGAAATGCGAGATTTATTACGCTACAAAACAATGATATAGACGTGAGTTTAAAACCGGCGTTTCCGTTGTTATACCATCTCCCCTACTACAACAAGTGGCAGCATCCAAAAAACAGACATCACCGAAATCAGAATGGATGAATTCTCCAGGATGCACTTTTTATAGCGGCTAAAGTCCACCTCCTTGATTGCACACACGTGGTCAGCTCTACAGTAGGCGTTGCACTCTGACAGGTCGTAATTCACCGAGTTCAGCTTATAGTACTTCTGCAGGTAGAATTCCTTGGTGGATATCTTCTGTAAAACTTCATGCATGGAGAGGGGTGAGCCATCAGGAACGTTAAAGGATTCTGTCAGCCGGTACTCCTTCTCCCATCGGGGAAAATTACGGTTGGCGTAAGTGAGATTCAGGTAATAGGTCACCATGTCCTAAAATGTGTAGGAAATTACAAAAGAGATTTAGCTTTATGTATATTGAAAAAAATAAAGTTAAATGAGAGAGTAAATGAAGAAGTAAAGGCGATTTGAAAATTATGCTGTGACTGCAACAGGTAGAAGCTGACATAATACAACGCGTTTGTGATGGCTTATGGGTAATTTGAACACGCACAGTGCTGCGCTCTGCCGTTACGTCTAGTTCAGGGGTGGGCAAAGTCGGTCCTGGAGGGCTGCAGGTTTTTGTTCCAACCCACCTTCTTAATGAGATGTCAGTTATTGCTGATGACGCACTTATTGCTCAAGTGACATTTTGATGCTTCATTTTAGTGGTCTCGTTTGTTAAGGTTCTCCACCCTTAATTGCTTATTTCAGTCTTAAACAGCCGCATTCAGTGTTTTAATGGCTCCTTATTAGCAATAAGATGCAAATGAGAAAGCAGTCAGCAGTTCACCATCTAGCTTGTTTCCATTTACACCTCTGTGTGTTCATCATGTTCTGTTTGATTTAACTCTGACGAGAGATCAAAGTGAATGCGTAAAGCAAAACACTGCGTGGACGACGTTTTGCCTATTATCTCTGAACTGGACTATGACTTGTCGGACTCAGATTTTGATTGAAAACAAATGTGAGGTTCCAGCTTCAGCTGATTGGTCCCCAGCTAATCGTTATACTGGGAATATTCACCAGGGAGGACTGACACTTAACAATGATAAGAGGTAGAAACCACATTGCAATGCACTGCGACTTTGTCCCAGCCACGCAAAGACAGCCAGGCAGCAAGCCTGACGCATATTCTTGGTAAACTGGCAGCCACAGCATGCAGCAACTGACGTTTTATGTTGATTTCTGTGTGAACCTATTGTTTTTCAGAAACTATGTTTTTTTGGAAAAATATTCAGCCCTCAAAGAGTTAATAAAACACTTAACAGAAAATGTGACAGACTGAAAATTATCCTTTTTTAGGCTTCAAATCATTTTTAGAATATCCTATGATATAAGACCTTACATTGCAGAGCAACGAGCCATAAAATTAAATGAGGTCTGAGATTGACAAGGATTGGTTTCTAATTAAGCAGTTGGGTTGGAATGAAAACCTGTAGCCACTGCAGCTCGCCAGGACTGACATTGCCCACCCCTGGTTTAGTTGAAGCCAGGGTCCAGTGAACATGGACGCTCTGCTGCAGGATTTACGCCATAGTGAGATTTCTTTGGGCAGAGGCAGTGAAGCCTGCTGAAATTCACTCAAGGATGTTGGCTCAGCACCGAAATGAAAACATCTACAACTCAACAAAAAGTTTATGAATGGGTAGGAAGGTTTCAGGCAGGAAGAGCAAGCGTAACTGATGAAGCTCAAGCTGGTCGACCATCAACATCACGCACACAAGGCCACATCGACATGGTGAAGGCCTTCATCACAACAGACCTACTGATTGCGTTGTCCGCTGTTGCTGCACAGCTTTGGATCTACGCGTGCCATGGTGCAAGATGACCTGGGGTATCATAAAGTTTGAACCAGATGGGTACCCAAACAGATTACTGATCTGCACAAACCACCATCCTTTGGTGAATTTCAGCAGGTTTCACTGCCTCTGCCCAAAGAAATCTCACTATGGCACATTGTTCAACAGTGGAGCGTCCATGTCCATTTGACGTTGGCTTCAGTTAGACTAATGGCAGAGTGTCGGGCTGTGCGTGTTTGAACTACCCATAAGCCATTGCAAATGTGCTGCATACATCCGCCTCCATCTGTTGCAGTTACTTTGTCATTTTCAAATTGCCTTTACTTTTTGATTTACCCTCATATATACATAATAGTTCATTATATCGAAAGAAACAAAAAGTATCTTCAACATATACTGTATCTTGTTATAAACTGAACAGGCCTAGTAGTTTATGTTGCTACCTTGCAGTCTCAGTTTGAATCCCACGCTCAGTCATTGTCTTTGTGGAGTCTGTAGGTGTTCCCTTTGTCTGTGAAGGTTTACCACCAACTTCTCAAAGATGTATGCACACAGTTTCACGTCACTGCACAAGGTAGCTTCCTAAATACTTCACAGAAATCCTCATCCAAGTTTATAATTTGTAAGTTTGGAAACTGAGTCTACCATGACTAATGGTCAAAATCTATCACGACCAAGCTTTGCCATTCTCATTGTAGCCTGTTTGGAGCTTGTACCTTTCCCTGGTGGGTGGCATGGTGGCAGCTCTGCAGAAAACAGGACAAGGTTTGCATCCCCTTCATGGAGTTTGCATGTTCTCCTCGTGTCTGCATGGGTTTCCTCTCACAGTGCAAAGACACGCACGTTAGGTGGACTGGTGACACTAAATTGGCCATAATGAGTGGTGTGGTTGGTGTGTCTATGTGTCATCCCTTTGATTGACTGGCACCCTGTACAAGGTTTGTTCCTGCCTTGTGCCCTATGCCAGCTGGGAAAGGCTCCAGCTGGAGACCCTATTCAGGACTAAGTGAGTTAGAAAATGACTGACTGACATTTTCCCTCATATCTGTGTTGCCATTTTCTCCTGGTATTCCAGTTTTCCCATAAATGTATGTGTTAGGTTAAAGGATGACCCTGAGCTGTCCCAGTGTGACTATGGGTGTCTGCATGTGAATGAGCCTTGAGACAGAATTGTCTCCCACCTTATGCTGCTGGGATAGGCCATGACTCCTGCGACTTAAAATTAAATTCAGTCCATTTGAGAACGTTAGGCTGTCATGAAGCAAGCACTGCTGCCACACATTTCCTGATATAGAGGTTTGAATCCTGGCCTGGCCGCGGTGAAGTCTGCATGTTCTTCCTGTGTCTTACCTCACTTCCCAAACTTGGATGTGTTAGGGCCAGGATATACTTGACATGCATGCATCATGGCTGCCGTGCATTCCCTGCGCTCTTTGAACGCGTCACCCTGAGCATGTCATAAGAAATTAACACGACGTGTGTACCAGCAAAAATTTGGGTGGTGTGTGTGCTTTGGTACGTGACGTCAGCATTGTTGTTTACTATCAACATCTCCATAGTGGCAAACAAGCCCATCAGAACAGCTAGAATCAAATCAGCAGCTCTTTGAAAGTGGATGTAGAAACTTACAAGATGAAATGAAAGCAAAGTCGAGACAGATACATCCATGCAAAGCGGAAAATTGGGATTCAGCCATTGCAAGATAATGCAGTGTGACATCAAGCCGCATTGCAGCTCCAACAGGATCAATGTGTGTACTTCGATGTTTGAGGAATAGTTTGATGTGGTGAAGCAAATCATCAAACTTAAATGCTGACATATGAAAGTGTTCCCTTTGCTTTTCTTCATCCATTTTTTGCATAGGCAGTACAAGTGTTGCATATTCACCTTCATAGTGACGCGATACAATTAAAGGCCTCACATACCACATACCACCTTCGCAACAGCATCTCACACTGCCACCTTGTGGAGTCCTCCACATTTACATAAAGTATGCGTGCAAGTATAGCCAGCACAATGCTTGTGTAGCAGCAGCATCCGCAAGCGTAAATGTCGTGTCGCATAGCGTCAAGTATATCCTGGCCATTAGGCTGCTTAGTGACTCTAAACTGATGCAATGTGAGGCAGGCAGGGTGTTTGTTTTTTAAGCATCTAACAGTGAAATTTAACATTTTGACAGATGAGACCTCATGGAGGAAGTCTGCTTTTATTTCTGTATTTAGGGAAGGACCACCTGCTTTATAACAAGGGGTGTCAGAATTCCCTACAGGTCACCAGAAAACCCTAAAATAGAGTTAGCAAGTTTAGAAAATGAATGACCAAATATCTGCGGTGGGCTGGTGCCCTGCCCGGGGTTTGTTTCCTGCCTTGCTCCCTGTGTTGGCTGGGATTGGCTCCGGCAGACCCCCATGACCCTGTAGTTAGGATATAGCGGGTTGGATAATGGATGGATGGATGACCAAATATGCTAAGATTTGCACTGGGTGTGACAAGGACGGACAGGATTAGAAATGAGGACATTAGAGGGTCAGCTCAAGTTGGACGGTTGGGAGACAAAGTCAGAGAGGCGAGATTGCGTTGGTTTGGACATGTGCAGAGGAGAGATGCTGAGTATATTGGGAGAATGATGCTAAGGATAGAGCTGCCAGGAAAGAGGAAAAGAGGAAGGCCTAAGAGAAGGTTTATGTATGGATGTGGTGAGAAAGGACATGCAGGTGATGGGTGTAACAGAACAAGATGACGAGGACAGAAAGATATGGAAGAAGATGATCCATTGTGGTGACCCCTAACAGGAGCAGCTGAAAGAAGAAGAAGAAGAAGATGACCAAATAGTTTGCTCTTCTTACTGTATCTCCTCTGCTGACATGTTGCAGGCCTTCACAGCTTTCGGTATCAATAATGTCAGGAGAAGCAGAAAAAGTATGACCCTCTAATCCCAATAATTGGCCTACCTTGACAAGCAGGGTGTCCTTGTCATATTCAAACAATCGGATGCCTGGGTTATTTGCTCCGTTTACCACACCAGGCAGAGTTGTCTTCCAAGGAGTGATGGCAGGTGTAAGAAACATTGTGCTTATTGGAGTTCCTGTGTTTAGAAAGCAAAAAGGAAAAAGACAAATGGCATTCATTGTTTGTAGTACGTTTTTTCCTCATTTGCCTTTTTTATTTCTTTCACATTGGTCTCCTCTCATCTTTATCTGTATGCGTTTGAGATGGCTGCATCTGCTGAAGAGTCGATTCATTTCTTAAAACTAAATACTCCAGTACAAGGTTGTGATCTCAGACACAATAACTAAACCCAGGCAGGGTGCCAGCTCTTCACAGGGCACACTCACTGTCAACCTTTTCAGTTTACAGTTTCCAATCCACTTAACCTGCATGAGTCTGAGATGTTGAAGGAAGCCAGATTGCATGCGTCCTCTAGAGCAGAGGTGGGCAAACGTTTCTCTCTCAGAGGGTCACACAGACATCTGTAAGGTCTCTAGCACAGTGTCAAAAAATCTAAATTTGCTAAATAATGAATGTTATTTTTACACAAAAATACATTTATTGGTCATATCTTTATATATAATACACTACCATGGCTGTTCGTTTGTCTGTCCAGGATTTTAAATCACCTGTCGCAAACTGTTCAACCTGAAATTTGGTACACATACACTATGTGACGTCTACTATCCGCCTTCAGGGTGATGATTGACCTCCAAGGTTATTCCTCTTTTATTTTATTTTATTGTAGAATCAACTCTCGGCAGCGGCCATCAGGGCGGCCGTGTGGCGCATGCGTACGGGCGCCGTTCTCATCCCCACCACTTTCGCCATCACTTCCTCTACCTCTTCATAGCCTAAATCATTCTTGAGGCAGATTGAAGACTTGAGTGCCAGCTTAAGTGAAAAATTAAAGAAAACGTACTAAGTAATTGCAACACAAACACTGATGTAATCAGTTTTAACACAAAAAGATGCCGTGGACCCCTAGGATGAAGAAAAGAGGAGCTCAGGAAGCAGCAAGTGCATCAACCTCTGAGCAAATGAATGCTAAACGTAGAAAAAGAGGATGAGAACAAGGAATGGTCAAGTCAAGTGGATCCACGTGCTGTGTGCCGTTACTGGTAGCTATAAAACTGTGGTACACAAAGAAAGCAGCTTTTGCTGTAATTGACTTTCTGATAAATTACTTCCAAATTTACTGTTCTCCCAACGTCTCTCTTACTGTGCTTAGTTTGAAAATGTCTCTAACCCCTAAAAACTGTAAGACTGTCATGGCATATTAGGCACACTGCTTTAGTTTCAACATTTGTTAAAAAAAATAAATACTTGTATGTCCATTCCTTGTTAACAACACGGCATTCATCTTCAGTTTTACGTTTTTTCACAGTAGCACTCATTATTCGGGATAATAAACTTTGAAATATAATAGATAGATAGATAGATAGATAGATAGATAGATAGATAGATAGATAGATAGATAGATAGATAGATAGATAGATAGATAGATAGATAGATAGATAGATAGATAGATAGATAGATAGATGGCACAATATGACAGATAGATAGATAGATACTTAATTAATCCCAAGGGGAAAGTAACATACTCGAGCAGCAGCATACTGATAAAAACAATATTAAATTAAAGAGTAATAAAAATGCAGGTATGACAGACAATAACTTTGTATAATGTTAACATTTTACACACACGCCAGGGTTTGCTGCAATTATTCCTAAGCCCATGTGGAAGGTTCTTCCACTAAACCCGGAAGTGCTGCCGGAAGTAGGTCAAGGAGCACCTGGAGCACTTCTGGGTGACCGACATAAGGGATGAGCAGACACTATTCCGGGAGCTAGAGTCGGGTGGTAGTGGACGAAGCTTGCCGGAGAGGAGTGGTGGAGATAAACAGAAGACAATTAAGAACTGTGGTGTGCTTTGGGGACCGTGTTGTGTGCTCATGGGAATGGGGAAGACGATCAGGCACAGTTATTGTCTGCACAGTCTCAGCCACTGTAGCTTGTGACTCCTTCAGTGTTCTCAGAGGTCTCTTGATGGCCTCCCTCACTTATCATCTTCTTCTTGTTGATCGCTCAGTTCTTGTGGGTGACCTAGCAGATTTAGAACAGTGTCATCCTCTTTCCAGTTCTTAACTGGATATTCAGTGACTTGGATATCTTCTTGTGTTTATTCCCTGACTTGTGCTTTTCACAGAGTTGCGTGGAGTGTTCTTTTGTCATCATTGTGTTGGTTAAACCACCATACTGACTTAGCACAAGCTGGACCTTCCAGATACAATTAAGGGAAAAAAATTGGGAACCCACTGTTATTGAGACCAAATCTCACCTTTGTTGTCGTAGAACATCCTAAAGGAATCAGTGTGGTGATGCCCAAAGAACTGCCCTGCAATGGCGCTGTGATACTTCTGAATGATCTCAATGTACTTCTTGTTATAATTGGGGCTGAACCAAAATATGTCCCTCCTCTTCTCAAACATTCCGGGAGGAATGTGTCCAATGATGTAAACCTATGAGATACCAAAATAAATTATCATCAGCCATCTCATGCCGTGGAGCACAAGTCAAGACAAATCAAATAAAATCATTAATATGGAAATAAAACGACTGGACACAGTGTGTTCACAGTGATAGGGCTGGGGAGTCTTTGTCATAATCCTTCGTTTTGGGTTATGTGCTTGTGATTATAAGAGCGCTTCCTGAATTGTTTCTTAATTTGATGATTATTTTTATTTTTTATCCTCTTTTAGATTTGAGGGTAAATCAAAAAAGTAAAGGCAATTTGAAAATTATGCGGTAACCATAATGGATAGAAACTGATTCAATACAACACATTCGCAATGGCTTATGGGTAGTTTAAAGACGCACAGAGCTGCACTCTGCTATTAGTTGATCCTGGTGGGGCCACAGTGGCTGCAGGTTTTCGTTCCAACCCAGTAGCTTAATTAGAAACCAATCCTTGCCAGTCTCAGACCTTATTTAATTTAATGGCTTGTTAGTCTGCAATGTTAGCATCATATATCGTTGATTTTTTCCTTTCCAATTAAATCATCCAAATGATTTTATGCCTAAAACGGATAATTTTCAATCTGTCACATTTTTCTTTTAAGTGTTTTATTAAACCAAATAGTGCAGGATGAAAACACACAGGACTAAATGGCAACAAATTAGATGGAGAACTGCTGGCTCCTTTGTCATTTGCATCTTATTGCTAATGTCACACATGTGTGCATGGGGGACAGTTTACAAGCTCAAACAGTGCTATTCATCAGCCAGACTGGGGGCTGGCACTCTTACCTGATCCCCTCTCCTCTTGTTCCTCTGTAGTTCAGCCAATGGCTCTGCCTCTCAGTGACATCACCACCGGTCCACCCACTAACATCACGTCTGGCCAACCATGATGACATCACTTCCGATACCCAGAATTCACCTTCCTGCCACATCAGTCCCTGTTCCGGATGCCCTGGCTCCACCTCTTTCTCCTATCCACCATACTTATCGAACAGATTCACCCTGTTAGTTCAAGTTGAGTTGTGAACTCTGATCTGTAAAGACATGCTTCTTTTATTTTGCTGATTTCTTCAGTATACGGTGTGCAACTCCACAGACCTTTTTCTTTTCTGCTGCCTTATTTTTTTTACCATACTAATAAGGTGCATTTAAAAACAGTGAATGCAGCTGTTTAAGACTGAAATAACCAATTAAAGGTGGGGAACCTTCAATTTCGTTGTTCCTTCGTAAAAGTGACAATGACAATAAAGATCTATCTATCTATCTATCTATCTATCTATCTATCTATCTATCTATCTATCTATCTATCTATCTATCTATCTATCTATCTGTCTGTCTGTCTGTCTGTCTGTCTGTCTGTCTGTCTGTCTGTCTGTCTGTCTGTCTGTCTGTCTGTCTGTCTTTCTTTCTTTTAGATTGAAATAAGCAATTGAAGGTAGGGAACCTTAACAAGCGAGACCACTAAAATGAAGCGTCAAAATGCCACTTGAGCAATAAGTGCGTCATCAGCAATATTTGACTTCTCATTAAGAAACTGTGTTGGAACAAAACCTGCAGCCACTGCGGCCATCCAGGAGCGACGCTGCCCATCCCTGGTCTAGTTGAAGCCAAAGTCAAATGAACATGGATGCTCCACACGGAATTACAACACTGTTGAACAAAGTGCTGTAGTGAGTGAGGTATCTTTGGGCAGAGGCAGTGAAACCTGCAGATATTCACCAAAGGAATCTAAAAATATTAGATCAGTAAGCAGAATCCAAAAAGACAGTCAGATTGTCAAAAAGACTGACTTCAAAAACCACAGCAGAAGAGAGACTAAAGGCATTCACAAAGGCAGATTTCACAATGTTCAACTTAAAAACCTTAGTCATGAGCCCTCTTTTATCTCTTTGGCCCCTCCTGTCATGTGTCTACCACCTGATTAATGAGACAAATCAACAGACACTGATAGGAGGGGGCAAAAGGGCAATTTACAGGCCAAAGGAATGGCTGTCAGTGAAGCCTCACGCAATCTCCTGGCACTGTGCAGAGGTGGTGATTGGGAACGGATGTGGGACAACATGGGAAATCCATTCTCACTCACCCTCTCCAGGGCCAGTGGCCGGTGTGGAGTTTCATGGGCCATTACACCTTTCACACTGTAACACTGGTGTGTCCTAAAGTGAGTTAAGGGAAGCCAGTAATGTCCCGTGGAGCAGAAAGGAAAATGTTTGAATCATCTCCATTTACAGTATGAGTACACAGCATGAAGGCTGGGCTTCAGAATCTTTCTGGCTTTTTGTGTTTTAAGCAGGGGGCTATCAGAGCAGTTACCACAGGGGGAACTGGCTTGTGGTGGCAAAGCATTCATAATGACCTCACTTTTTGATCCTTTGATGTCAGCTCTTATCAGTGGGAATCAGAATTCACCAAGTGGTAGATCAGATTGTGTGAGCTAGGTTTACCAGGGTTCCTCAATCACGGTCCTGGAGGACCATGGTGGCTGCAGGTTTTTGAACCAACTCAACTGCTTCATTAGAAGCCCTTATTGCTCAAGTGACATTTTTCTGCTTCCTTTTAGGTGTCTCGCTTATTAAGATTTTGAACCTGTGAAAGAAAAATTAATTGCTTGCAAGCTACTTAGGGTTAATAGCTGACAAAGCCGTTTTGCTATAATGGCAGGTTATTCATACAGGCGTCTGTCATATGACAGGGTGCAGTAAGCTGACCGAGGACAATGTCCAGTTTCTTAGGAACGCGTCAGTTTGACACAAGAGAGCTGACCTTTCCTTCTTTAGGGTCTATCTGATCAGTGAAAAAAAGAAGAACAGATGGCCCATTAGCGTACTAAAATAAAAGGCTTAAGTAAACGATATGTTTATTTTTAAGAAATAAGGGGAAGGGGAAGGGGAAGGAAGAAGAAATTATAAAAAGCCAATAGAAAAAAATGTAACTTTGCTCTTCTAAATAAAGAGAAAATAGAAATTTTAGTGTTTGGCAAAAATGGATATAATGAGGTTATTAGAAATAAACAAGACGGAGGTAAAGAATTTAGGGGTAACTATTGACTCTAACCTGATTTTTAAATCACATAATAATCAGATTACTAGGACAGCATTATTTAACTTAAGAAATATAGCAATAGTTAGACCTGTTATAACATTGCAAGATGCTAAAAAAATCAGTTCACGCTTTTGTTTTTAGTTGGCTAGATTACTGTAACGCACTCCTCTTAGGACCACCCAAAGACATCAATCGCTGGCAACTCGTGCAGAATGAAGCTACTAGAATCTTAACTAGGAAAAGAAATTCCGTGCACATCACCCCAGTCCTGATGTCACTACACTGGTTACCCGTGTCATTTAGAATTGACTTTAAAATACTGCTAATGGTTTACAAAGCCTTAAATAATCTGCTCCATCTTATATTTCAAAATGCTTCTCACCTTACACTCCAAATCATAACCTTAGGTCTTCAAATGAGGGTCTGCTTAGAATTCCAAGAGCTAAACTTAAAAGAAATGGTGAGGTGGCCTTCTGCCGTTATGCACCTAAAATCTGGAATAGCTGACCGATAGAAATTTGCCAGGCTAATACAGTGGAGCACTTTAAAAACTACTAAAAACACATTACTTTAACATGGCTTTCTCATAGCCTCATTTTAGTTTAATCCTGATACTCTGTATATGCATTTAATTATCATTATCATTCCTGGTGGCTCCATAATTCCTACTAACCCCTACTTTCTCTTCTGTTCATTTTCTGTGGTGGTGATCTGTGCCCCCCCCCATCACCTGATCAGAGCACCGTGCTGTCCCTTCATTGATGGATCGAAGGCCAGAGGTCCACATGGCTATCATCATCAAGTTCTTCCATGTGAACCCTGAATACAATGAGGACTGATTGAGGTCATTTATGTTAGGTAGAATGCCTAGAGGGGACTGGGTGGTCTCGTGGCCTCGGAACCCCTGCAGATTTTGTTTTTCTCCAGCCATCTGGAGTTTTTTTGTTTTCCTGTCCTCCCTGACCATCGGACCTTACTTTGTATTCTATGTTAATTAGTGTTCCCTAATTCTATTTTCTTCATCTTGTAAAGCACTTTGAGCTTCATCATTTGTATGAAAATGTGCTATAGAAATAAATGTTGTTGTTGTTCTGCCTTGCAACGTAGAATCCAGGTACTCATCAGTGACTGAATAAAAATCTAATTGATTGAACTTGTCCCGTCTTTCTCAGGGGTTTTTTTCTTCCACAAACCCTTAATCAGTTTGTTAGCCGTTTTTTTTCCCTTTAATTTAAGAAACCTTTCTAAATTGAGGAGTGTAGTCTCAGGACCCCAATTAGAGATGCCTGTACATGCTTTTATCTCCTCACATCTTGACTGACTACTGTAATGCCCTTTATACTGGTGTGAATCAATCCTCCCTCTGTCAGCTACAGTTAGTTCAAAATGTAGCTGTTAGGCTTTTAACCCGATCTAGTCGGAGGACATATGTTACAAACATCTTGTATGCTTTGCACTGGTTTCCGGTTTATTTTAGCAATTAGTTTTAAAATTTTGGTGCTTAACTATAGCGCTCTCTGCAGACAAGCCCCTGAGTACATCACTGGCCTCCTGCACCGCCATACAGCCTGTAGGGGCGCTAAGGTCTGGGCAACTGGGCCTCTTACTCCCTGTCTACATGTAAAGAGGGAAGACAGAGTTTTTAAACATCTTCACCCTAGAAGGAGTTTTTCAGGGACCTAAAACGCAGTTTGCATGTGGATAAAAGACCAAAATGCATGCAGAGAGCTAGGTTTTAAGAAATACCCAGGTACAGTGGGTATAGAAAAGAATCCCCCCTTCGAAATATTCCCATTTTTTCTTGCTTTACAGCCTTAAATGAAAACACACAAACCAATATTTTTTCCAGCTTTACTTACTTAATGCAATCTATAACTTCCAAGTGACAGATATCACAGCTATAGTTCAGAAGAATTTAAAAAAATAAAAAACAAGAAATCCTGAGATTAATACAGGATCACCCCCTCCTAAACTCAATCAGGTGTAAGTGCCCACCGTTTCCATTGCAGACCCTGGTTACTGGCGTCCTTCCACCTGTGATCAGTTGTAATGAGTGTGATTAGTGAAGCTCTTTCTGGAGCATTCATTCCCTTGATTGGTTGTGCAACTGACAGCAAACAACTGACTATGGGTGGCAAGCCACTTCCAAAAGACCTCAGGGATAGAGAGGTGGACAGACATAAGGCAGGAGATGGATACAAAATAAATCTCAAAAGGCTTTATCAATCCCAAGGAGCTCAGTAAAGTCCATAATAAAGAAGTGGCAAGTGTTTAGTACTACTAGGACCCTCCCTGGATCCGGCCGTCCCTTCAAACTGGATGGAAGAGCAAGGAGGAAACTGGTAAGAGAGGCTACCAATGGCCACTTTGAAGGAGTTACAGGATTTTATGGCAAAGCGTGGTCATTAATGGTGTGCATGTGACAACAACTTCACAAGTGCTCTACAATTGTGGCTTGTTTGGTAGGGTCGCAAGGAAAAAGCCACTTCTCAAGAAAGGCCACATTAAGGTTCATTTGAGCTTTGCCAGAATGCATCTTGAAGATTCTGACGCCAAGTGGAAAAAGGTCTTATGGTCAAATGAGACCAAAATCGAACTATTTGGCCTCAATACCAAACGGTACACCAATGCAGCTCACCATCCACAACACACCATACCTACAGTAAAGCACAGAGGTGGCAGCATCCTGTTGTGGGGGAGTTTCTCTGCCGCTGGGCCTGGGGCTCTCGTTAGGTAGAAGGAAAAATGGATGGGGCAAAACGCCGTCAAATTCTTGAGGAAAACCTGCTACCCTCTGCCAGAAAGTTGAAGATGGGCAGAATGTTCACCTTTCAACACGACAACGACCCGAAGCACACAGCAAAACTGACCACACAGTGGGTGAAGGGGAAAAAAGTGAATGTCCTCGTGTGGCCAGTCAGACCCCAGACCTAAATCCCATTGAAAATCTGTGGAAAGATTTGAAGATAGCAGACCACCAACACTCATCATCCAATTTGACCGAACTTGAACAGTTCTGTAAAGAAGAGTGGGGGCAAATATTAATAGCTCAATCTAGATGTGCAAAGCTGATAGCGAAATATCTCAACAGACTCAAGGGGTGTCATTAAAGCAAAAGGTGGTTCAACAAAATGACATTGACATTGGGGGGGTGATCCTTTATTAATCTCAGTATGAATTGTTTTTGATTTTTAAAAATTCTTCTGAACTGTAGCCGTGATATCTTTCACTAGGATGTTTTCAGTTGCATTGAGTAAGTAAGGCTGTAAAGCAAAAAAATGGGAATATTTCGAAGGGGGGGATTCTTTTCTATACCCACTGTACGTATGGACTAGTAGAGTGTCATCCCTCGCACCCGGCTCATGCAACGTGTGGATTGTACGCTTCAGTCTGTGGCGCCAAGGCTGTGAAATGCTCTTCTGTTAGCATTGCACACGGCAGGGTCAGTTGATTCTTTTAGTAAGCAACTTAAGACATTTTTGTTTAAGCTGGCTTTTGAACACAGCTGAGTAGCCTCTGCTTGGACTTTTACTTCCATCCATCCATCCATCCATCCATCCATCCGCTTATCCGAGGTCGGGTCGCGTGAGGCAGCAGCTTGAGCAGAGATGCCCAGACTTTCTTTTCCCTGGCCACTTCTTCTAGCTCTTCCGGGAGAATCCCGAGGCGTTCCCAGGCCAGCCGGGAGACATAGTCCCTCCAGCGTGTCCTGGGTCTTCCCCGGGGCCTCCTCCTGGTTAGACGTGCCCAGAACATCTCACCAGGGAGGCGTCCAGGAGGCATCCTGATCAGATGCCCGAGCCACCTCATCTGACTCCTCTCGATGCGGAGGAGCAGCGGCTCTACTCTGAGTCCCTCCCGGATGACTGAGCTTCTCACCCTATCTTTAAGGGAGAGCCCAGACACCCTGCGGAGGAAACTCATTTCAGCCGCTTGTATTCGCGATCTCGTTCTTTCGGTCACTACCCATATCTCATGACCATAGGTGAGGGTAGGAACATAGATCGACCGGTAAATTGAGAGCTTTGCCTTTCGGCTCAGCTCCTTTTTCACCACGACAGACCGATGCAGAGCCCGCATTACTGCGGATGCCGCACCGATCCGCCTGTCGATCTCACGCTCCATTCTTCCCTCACTCGTGAACAAGACCCCGAGATACTTGAACTCCTCCACTTGGGGCAGGATCTCGCTACCAACCCTGAGAGGGCACTCCACCCTTTTCCAGTGAATTTTAGTTTATTCTATGTTTTGTTCTTGTTATTCTTTCTCTTTATTTTATTTTTTTACTGTTTTGTTATATTTGGTTTGCACTTTTATATGCTTTATTGGTGTACTGCGCTTTGTGATGTCATGTCTGTGAAAGGTGCTTTATAAATAAATTACTTACCTATGTATTTTAGTCTGAAACAGGTGCATTCGGTGCTTTTAATCGCTCCTTATTAGAAATAAGATGCAAATGACAAAGGAACTAGTAGTTCTCCATCTAGCGTGTCTCCATTTCCACCTGTGTGTATTCATCTTGCACTATTTGGTTTAATAAAGTTCTCAGAAGAAAACTGAAGAGAAGGTGAGGAACTGAAAATTACTCATCTGTTTTAGGCTTCAAATAATTTAGTTAGAAAGGAAAAAACAAAATCTACAATTTTAAGAATGACCTGACATTGCAGAGTTATAACACTAACAAGTCATGATGTTAAATAAGACCTGTTATTGGCAAAGATTGTTTTCTAATTAAGCAACTGGATTGGAATAAAAACTTGTAGCCACGGTGGTCCTCCAGGACCGTGACTGAGGACCCCTGGTGTAGCTCATCAGGAGACAGGTTAGTTTTAGCACACTGATGATGTGTTGTCACAGTTTTATTCCTGCTCAGTCTGCGCAGTATGAGTGGAACCACAGATTTAGACGTATGGTCAATGGTACAGAGCTACTACTAATCGGCAGGATTACGACAACGCCACCCAAACCTGATGTTACCCTAGAACTGCAAAGTAACAGTGGGCCAGGGATGGTCAATTGCCACCCCTGCCCATGACAGATTAATGCGATGAACTATTGGAGAGAAGGCCGCATGTTTATGGAAATCCTAGTGCTAAACCACCTGTAGATAACCTGACAAAGAGACTCAAGAAAACAGTCTGCTGTTTTCATCACCGACAAAGTGGAAAGAGATAAGCTATTCCATTGTACTGTACATTTAAACAACACAAAGCTTGGTGGACTAATTCAAAAAGAAAGCGTGTGGTGTCTCTTAGAGCTTATTACCTTATCTTTTGAGTTTACTGCTGCAGTTAATTCATTTTCTAGCCATCTGAACTGATTCCCAGGGTCTTCCAAATTGTTAGTCACCATATTCTGATCATAATAGAGGTTGGTGTTGAGCACAAGGATGTGACATTTGTTCTTTCCCTGAAGTGTCATTTTGTAGTATGCACCTCAAAAGGAACGAGAAAACAGATAGTTTCAGAAACCATTGCCCCAAAACTCTTCCCTGTGTTTTAGCTATTGCCCAACAGTACATTTTGTGGAAAATACTGCTGGTTGGGGGGGGCAGTTTTATACACAATTTACATAACATTTCTATTATTATTAAAGTTATTAAGCAGTTCGCATACGTTTGCAATCTGAGATTTTTCTTCTTTTTTTGCATATAACAAAGACATATGCTTTACATTTGCCATTCCAACAGATTGCACATCACAAACATTAACACTGCTATCTTTTTCTCGTGTCTGCCGTTTCTATAGGAGGGTGACAATGAGTTAAATTCCAATGGATGTTTTTCAAATGTTGACAAGCAATAAGCAAAAGGAATCAATGAAAACCACAGACAACAAAAACAGCAAAAAAAAAAAAAAAACAGTACGAGGAAAGTTCGAAGAAAGAAATTTTTTTACAATGTTTCTGTTTGGGGATCGTTGTGCAAACATGCACATCTGAGCTGCGACCACAGATCTAACTGCTCTGTGGATGATTCGTACAAGCATTTCAAAGTCACTTCGTTGTAATGAAAGCATCTGCTGAATGTACTTCGTAGTAACGCGATTTCTATGGGGAAACTGTCAGGACCATAAAAATACTTTGTTGTAATACTCTCTCACCTCGGTCTCTCTCCTCTCTCTGCACCGCTGCAAAGCCCCGCCCGCCAAGCATTCTGAAAAGTCTGAGTGAGTCGCCATTGCCGGCAGTTCTCTCGCGGCCCGGCTGTCAGACGGCTGCGGACCGGTAGTGGGCCACGGGCCGGGGGTTGGGGACCTCTGCCCTAGAGGATATGGACATTCCTCAAAAAAATGCTGAAAGACTACCTTCACATTTCTTCCTTCCTTGCTGGGCTTAGTTGCGGCTGCTTTGTCCCGCGATATGCTTCCCGCATGGTGCTTTGCATACTTAAAAGCCCGAACAGCACCTGTTGATTTTTGATTGTTTGCTTTTCTCTCTCTCTGTCTCTCTCTGACATTCTCTGCTCCTGATGCGCACTCTTTTGAAGAGGAAGATATGTTTGCATTCTTTTAATTGTGAGACGGAACTGTCATCTCTGTCTTGTCATGGAGCACAGTTTAAACTTTTGAAAAAGAGACAAATGTTTGTTTGCAGTGTTTGAATAACGTTCCTGTCTCTACAACCTCCTGTGTTTCTGTGCAAATCTGTGACCCAAGCATGACAATAGAAAAATAACCATATAAACATATGATTTTTACTTTGTGGATTTTCACCTTTTGCGGGTGGTTCTGGAACGCAACCCCCACGATCGAGGAGGAATCACTGTATGTGGTGAGTGTACTGGTGCAACAATGGCTGCTGTCACATCATCCAGGTGGATGCTGCACATTGGTGGTGGTTGAAATGGTTCACCCCTGTCAAAGCGCTTTGAGTAGCAAAAAAATGCTCTATATAAATGTAATTGATTCTTATTATTAAAATCACAATACAGAGAACATTAGAACATTCTGGACGAGAACAGGCCATTTGGCCCAACAAAGCTTGCCAGTCCTATCCACCTAATTCTTCTAAAAAAAAAAGCATCAAGTCGAGCTTTGAAAGCCCCTAAAGTCTTCCTATCTATCACGCTACTTGGTAGCTTATTCCACGTGTCTGTGGTTCTCTGTGTAAGGAAGAACTTCCTAATGTTTGTGTAGAATTTACCCTTAACAAGTTTCCGACTGTGTGTCCTCGTGTTCTTGATGAACTCATTTTAAAATAATAGTCTCGATCCACTGCACTGTACAAGCAGGTTACTCCGCTAGCAGTTTCCCACAAAGAACGTGGTTAGCTTTCTTTTGCTGCGCTCAAATAAAAAGTCAGTCCGATTGTACAGGGTGAGGCAGAAAGGATGGACGTCTTTGAAATGGCTAGAACTCACCACTAGGTGGAGTGACAGATGTGCGGTAGGTGGCGTTAGGTTCACGAAGTCTTAACAGTTCAGCATGAGTTTCGTTGCCATTTCAATATCCACAGAAATAAAGCTGTTCCCACTCGTAACACTATCCTACATTGGGTTAAAGCACTTCATACACGAGGTACACTAATGAACAAAAGATCGCTGGGGGCTACATGAATGGCACGTACCCCTGAAAGTGTGGAAGCGTACGACTAGCCCTGCTGCGCAGTCCAAGTCGATCTGCTCGGGAGCATTGTTCTGAACTTGGCCTCAGTAATTGTTCAGAGCGCTATATTGAGATGATAGACAAGTTCTTTTTACCTGAATTACAACAAAAATGTGTTCCCATCCGGCATGTGTGGTTTCAACAGGATGGGGCAACAGCCCACACAGCTAGAGCATCAATGGATGTTATTCGCCCTCTCTTCCCTGGTCACCTCATTTCCAGGTTTGGTGACATTCATTGGCCTCCTTGGTCCCCTGACTTATCCATGTGTGATTAAAGTGAAAATAACAAAGTGAAATAATAAGCTCATAGGGTATGAAGTGTGGGCGGCACGGTGGCGCAGCACGGAGACCTGGGTTCACTTCCCGGGTCCTCCCTGCATGGAGTTTGCATGTTCTCCCCGTGTCTGCGTGGGTTTCCTCCCACAGTCCAAAGACATGCAGGTTAGGTGGATTGGCGATTCTAAATTGTCCCTAGTGTGTGTTTGGTGTGTGTGTGTGTGTGCACGCCCTGTGGTGGGCTGGCCCCTTCCCGGGGTTTGTTTCCTGCCTTGTTCCCTGTGTTTGCTGGGATTGGCTCCAGCAGATCCCAGTGACCCTGTGGGTAGGATATAGCAGGTTGGATGATGGATGGATGGTATGAAGTGTGACTGGAAACATGAAATAAACAGCTGTGCCACCCTGGGTTGCATTGGGGCTTTGAAGCGTCCGTGGCCACCACCAGGGTGCACCTGGGCAGCTTCGGAGCCTTGGCATGCAGCATTTCTGCCACACCCAGAAGTGCTGCCGGATGTTAATCGGAAAGCACCTGGAGCACTTCCACTCGTGAGCCGGAGTTGGGTGGAAGAGGACAGAGCTTGGGAGTGAGGAGCTGGAGGCGGCAGGAGAGAGAGCGAGAAGAGAGACTATTATTGTTATTTTGTGCACTGTGGTGTTGGCCTGTAAATAAACACGCATGTTTTGGGACATTCTGTGTCTGCTTGTCTGTGTCCGGGTCTGAATCTCCACAGTGGGTAACAAACTGCAGAATAGGGAGGTGTTTGCAACATTGGAAATGTTACTAAACTGTGATGAAAATTTGAAAATAAAAAAGTAGTAAACCTAGTACAACTGATAAATAGGCAGAGTGGTAGCTCTGAGGGTAAGGATCTGCACTGGTATCTGGAAGGTTGCAGGTTCAATTCCTGTTACTGCCAGGAGGGATCCTACTCCATTGGGCCTTTGAGCAAGGCCCTGAACCTGAATATTGCTCCAAGGGTGCTGTACAATGGCTGACCCTGCACTCTGACCCCCAAAGGTTATGTGAAAAGACCGTTTCCCCACGGGAATTAACAAAGTAAATCAAAATTTAAAAAAAAATTAAAAACAAAAAAACATCAGATCTACAGTTACACATTGAAAGGAATGGGCCCAAGTCCCAAAATAACATGGGCAGAAGCTATTAGAAGTGTTCAGTTACATACATACCATCCTGGAATTTTTCTTGAGCATTATTCAGCCAAGATCCCCACAATGAAGCAATTTTTACATAAAAGTCATTGTATCCAGGGGGTAACTGGTTTTTGGGATGGAAATCATGGTTGCCCAATGTTGAGTACACTGCAACCGCTAGATCAGAAAAAAAAACACTATTAGAAAAATATGAGGCAGTAAAATTGCTTCAGCGTAAGAAAACAAAATGTGATACAAAAATGTCACAACAGTGTAACAAATCCTGAGTCATATTGTCTCTTCTGGAATCAAGCTTTCTTATACAGTATTCGTGTGGACAAAATGAGCCAATCTTCTCAGAGCCATCTTTGCTAGGCTGGGTTCCAGTTCCAGGCTCAGTTGTTACATAATAACATAGCACATAGTAAATGACAAGAATTTCCAATACACCCTGTGTGGGGGACAGCCTGGACACAGTCAGGTAGACATGTTGGTTTCACCACACACACATTTATTATACATATTTACAGTTATTAAAGTGCACAATCCCAGTGCCACAGCACCAATCACCCCTTAAGTCCTTGGCCACACAACACAATGCCTTCAGTCTCTGGTCCACCTCCACTCCTCTCCTCTGAGCTCCGTCCTACTTCCACCCGACTCTTGCCAATGACTGGAGGGAGGCGGCCCCTTTTATACACCCCGGATGGACTCCAGGTGCTTCCCGAGGAGCCTCCGTTAACACACCCCTGTGTGGCGGAAGCTCTGGTTGTGTACCCGGAAGTCCTCCGGGTGTCCCCAATCCTCTTCCCCCCAGCACTTCCGGGTGTGGCGGAAGTGCTGAGGTCCAGGGCTCCCAAGGCATCGGGGCACCCCCTGGCGGTGACCACGGGCCCCTACAGGGTTGGGCTTCCAAAGCAACCAGGGTGGTCGCCCCTTCGTGTTCTGGAGGAGGCACAAGCCCTCCTCCGGACCTCCTGGGCATCCCGGCTGGGCATGAACCCCAGCCGGGTGCCACACCTGCCACCATTTGTTGTGAATCAGTGACACAAGATGGCAAAAAGGGCGCTAAGGCTTTAAACACAAAAAGACCAGACCAGAACCTCAGAAAATTAGCCTAACTCCAGGCAATCAGAACTTAAAACCCAACAGGCAGACCTGGCCAAAAAGGGGCACTGGTTTTAAAAGTTCAAAAATACTTTAAATATTCAAAGCACCGAAAAATTCCCTTTAAGGAAGAGAACTAACCTCCTTGGCGTTAACCCTAAGCATGACTTGGAATTCTATTACAATTACGGTTAACCACGAGTCCAACTCGGGGTGACATGTAACGATCCACTTTACATTTTTAAGCCCAAATGACACTCAGGACACTATTCTGCTGCCGTCTAGTGAAAGAAATAACTTCATGCTGCATAAAAATTATTAATATTTCTATGTGGTTTGCCACTCTAAGGTAACTCACCAATATTCAGGAGTGAAAAATAAGAATTCAAAACCATTAATAAAACAGAGAAATAAATATAAGCCAGGGAATAAACCCTGGTTGTAAGATAAAACAATAAAATTTGGACTACAGCAGACTTAGCAAATGTGTGAATTACTTCCTAAAACACCTTCAGCTCAGGTTTAATGTGATTAGAAATGCATCTTCAATTTAGGCAGTTAATTTCTTGTCAGTAAGTCAGGCCAGCTGCAACTCTACTGGAACATCCACTTATGTTGAAAAATATTTTCTGTCCATAGAGTTTAGACTTAGAGAAGGCCGACAAAGTGACTGAAGTGGATACACATAACTGCTGACAGGCTCTGTTTAAGGCCGATTTCTTAACAGAGTTTAGTCCCCCTTGGAGTTTCAAACACTGATATATACTGACATTATTCCTAGCAGCCTGCTGTGGCCCATACTGGGAAGTGCCCAAATGCTCCCAATGCCAGTATGTTTTGGATCTGCCCTCGGGGCCGTCTTAATGTATGGGCACAATGGACACTGGCTTTCTGATGCCTATGTATGCTTCTGTTTTGCTATAAAAACAGGGGCCACAGTGCACAACTTTGCCTGGGGGCCTATGATGCTGTTAAGATTGCCCAGTGACTGCCCTGGGTCTATTATGCCTAGTGGATATTGTATACCATGCACCAGAAGGACTGGGGTAGGGGTGGGAGGTGATGCCCTAATTTCATGCCTTAACCATGTCAACTGCCTGTTCTTAATTTGGAGAAACAGTGGCAAGGTTCTTCCATACTCCTGAGTTCCACAGCGTATCAGTTATCCCAGTAACTCTGTGAAAGGAACCTCATTTTGGCATCATGATCTTCTTTCAGACAGTACAGAAGCTCAAAAACACCTGAGAAAATGGGGACACAAACTGAACAATAAATCAACAGTTTCATCCGAAGACTTAGCTCTCAAGATGCTGCTGCTGATTCATCTGTCCATCTCATGGTTGCACCTACTCTCATCCCAAGGTACTTGACCTCCTCTGCTTGAGTTAGCTGCTCATCTCTTACCATAAAAGAGCAAGCCAGTCTTTTCCAGGAGGGGACTTCAGATTTGGAAGTACCATAATAAATTTACCATTCATTCACACCCTTGCGATGAAACTTGTAACAAAATGAAGAAAACATGCACCGTCCACACAGGCTGAGCCAGGAAGTGAACGCAGGTTTCTGAGGGGGGAAAGCTGAACAGTGCACTATAACTTCATCCTCCGCCAATGTCATTGGAGTTGATTTCATGTTTTTCTCTTCACATATTATCACATGAAAAGATGTTTTATAAGAAGAGAAAAGAAAATAATCAACTTATATTTTAGACTTTCATGCACAAAGCATTTACTTCAACCCCGCCATGTACAGTATGTGATCATGTCAATGGTTTTACAGTGGCCTCTTTAAAGGGTCCAAAGGAAAGGGGTGTGTCTACAACTAGAAGAATAACGTCCTGTATCTGTTTGATTCCTCTACAGTTCACAAGTCAGTTGTGTGGACGACCCCACCAACAGCTCTGTTGTCCCTTCACTTTGATAAGGATCAACATCTCAGCATTGCAATAACAGCTGCTGGCAGTGTAACTTAGCCTCCTTCCCCAAACCTGAATCTTTCTTGCTCCCCCTCTCAGTTCAGCTCTTACTCCATCCATCCCGACCCAAAACCCTTACTTTAACTTGTACCTCGAAGGCAATCCTAATGTGAACCCTTGGCTTAGTCTCCTTTTTATTGACGTCCGCCCTCACCCAAAAAACCCTTACCTTAACCAATTCCTCTGCTGTAACCCTAATGTTAACCCTCTGCTTCCCCCAATCTCTTATTCACTAACACCTGCCCCCACCCAAACCCTTACCTTAACCACAGCTTTTTGTATAAACGTAATGTTAGGTAAACCTAGCCCAAACACAGGACAGAAGATTAGGAGAGAAAAAAAAAATGGGACCACCAGACATCAGCAAAGCTGCTTTGGTACTGTGAGGAGAATGGACTGGAAGATCTCCATGCATAAAGAAGGACAATGCCTCTCCCTTTCCTATGGAACGAAGAACATTCCTATAGGAAATGGAGTCCAACTCCATAACTACTAACCAAAGAATACATAAACAGGTTTTTACCACCAGGACTGTCAACCCTTCATCTTGTCTCTGTTTTTCTTTTAAAATGTACATCTGAATTACTATGTGTCCCTGAGTAGACTACTTCACCTTAGGCTTAGAAAATGTCTAATGTAAAACACATTCAGCTCAAGTTTGTTTATAAATTTGATTAGAAATGCATCCTTAATTTAGTTTGTTAATTTATTGTGAATAAGTCAGGCCAACCACAACTCTACTGGGACATCCGCTACCATCGAAAAATATTTCTCTCCATAGGGTTTAGACTTGGAGAAGGCCAACACAGTGACTGAAGTGGATACACATAACTGCTGACACGCTCTGTTTAGGTCCAATTTCTTAAAAGAGCGTAGTCATCCTTGGAGTTTCGAGCACTGATATATACTGACATTAGATCAGTAGACCCTATTCCTAGCAGCCTGGACTATTTCACCTGCTTTTGCGCCAGTTTTCATACTTGTAAGGCATTCCACAATGAAGCTGACAATCATGCTACAATATATGACTAAAAATCATTTTCAATTAACAAAAAGGTTAACCCGCCCAGCAACTGGCTATGGCCATCTCTTTGGGGTGATTAGAATTCAATGGCTGCACTGCTGAATTTCATTGTGCCCTTATGGTTATTTGGGATGCTGCATCATGGCTACAATTTCCTGGGTTCAAATCCTAGGCCTGGTTGCTGTCTGTGACCCAAAGACATGAAGATTAGGTTAATCGCTCACATTATGAGTGGGCCCTGCAATCAACTGGGGCTCTGTTCAGGGTTGTTTCCCTGATTATCCCAGATCCTGCCTGGATAGGTTCCTCCATGAAAATTGAATTACAGTGGGTTTGAGTTATGTATTGTGATCTGAATAAGACAGATCAGATTACGAGCATGGGTGGTATAGTGGTTAGTACTTCCTGATTTTAACCTATTCAACCTGTTTATCAGCCTTACTTATTTTGGGATTTTAACTTCCAAAGAAAGAAGCAGTGTTTTTACCATGGATTACTGTGAATAAACTGCACAGAGCAGTTTGTACCAATCTAGTTGTTTGTGCCCTCATTGTACTTGTCTATCTCGGTACAGGACTATCTCTGTCTTGGGAAACAGAAGATGTCCAGGCTGAAGGCAACCCAGGGCATCACACTTGCATGTCTCTAGAGTTCTTTGAATCCCAACAGAGTTTGCACGTTCTCTCCACATCTGCCTGGCTTTTCCTCTGGGTGTTCTCCCACATCCCAAAGACATACAGGCCAGACTAATATAAGACTGATATGACACAGCAGGAATAAATGTGCACTGATTGACTGGCCTCCTCTACAAAGATGGTTCTTGCCTTTCCCCTGATGGTGGCAGCATATGCTCCTACCCCCTATTGGATAATGCAGATCTAACAGGGATCAGAATGATGCTGTTTGATATGACCCCAAGGTGAGCTGAGTGATTTTTTTTTTTTACTATGAACAAAAATGAAAAATTTTCAACAAATCTAGGTTGAGTAACTACAAAGAGCAGTAGAGCAAGGAGACATCAGTCACACACGTCTTGGGGAAATCATATTTTCCATTGTGTAGGCTTGTAGCATGTAAGAAAACATCATCAGATACCTGGAAAAGTGTTCTTGATTATGGTGGTCAGGTTTCGTATGATAGCCAAAACTTTTTCAGATCCCAGTTTGCTATTTGCCACATGTGGAGTGTCATCCCTAGGAAGCAAAAAATAAAGTTAAATCACATTTATTTAGAATAATGTCCATCCATCCATCCATTTTCCAACCCACTGAATCCGATCACAGGGGTCTGCTGGAGCCAATCCCAGCCAACACAGGGCACAAGGCACGAACCAATCCTGGGCAGGGTGCCAACCCACCACAGGACACACACAAACACACCCACACACCAAGCACACACTAGGGACAATTTAGAATCGCCAATCCACCTAACCTCAATGTCTTTGGACGGGGAGGACATGCAAACTCCACGCAGGGAGGATCCGGGAAGCGAACCCGGGTCTCCTAACTGCGAGGCAGCAGCGCTACCACTGTGCCACTGTGCCGCCCTAGAATAATGTGCATACGAAAAATAAGGAACATGTGTTATAATGGCTAACAATCAATTCTAATCCATCCATCCATCCATCACCTAATCCATTTATTCAAGAACAACATCTATTTCTATAGCACATTTCCATACTAAAAGTGTAGCTTAAGTGCTGTACAATAAGTTAAGAAAAAAAATTACAATTACAAAGGAAATAAATAAACAATACAAATAAATAAAACAGTAAAATAAATATGCAAGGCTTTCTAACAGAACTAAACATAAATTACTATTAATGATATGCAGTTCTTAAGTTTTTAATAGTTAGTCACAATGCTATGGGCAAACAGCAAAGGAGGAGTGGAAAACACAAACTCCAGGGATATTGGCCAGAAAATAAAACCCAAGGGGCTCTGAGGCCAAATAACTGGCCAACTGTGTATTCTACAAAACAGAAATGTGAAAAAGTCACTATTATTATGATGCATCACACAACAAGAGTTGATGTAACTGGTCCCATCCATCCATCCATCCATTTTCCAACCTGCTGAATCCAAACACAGGGTCACGGGGGTCTGCTGGAGCCAATCCCAGCCAACACAGGGCACAAGGTAGGAAACAATCCCAGGCAGGGTGCCAACCCACCGCAGGACACACACAAACACACCCACACACCAAGCACACACTAGGGCCAATTTAGAATCGCCAACCCACCTAACCTGCATGTCTTTGGACTGTGGGAGGAAACCGGAGTGCCCGGAGGAAACCCACGCAGACACGGGGAGAACATGCTAACTCCACACAGGGAGGACCCGGGAAGCGACCCCAGGTCCCCAGATCTCCCAACTGCGAGGCAGCAGCGCTACCCACTGCGCCACCGTGCGTCCCATCAACAGTTAAGAGCATCCAGGCAGCGGCACAGGATGACACTGCAGAAAGAGAAAACTGAGAACAGTACTGATTGATGGTGAAATGCGCTATCTAAGAACGGAATATTGCTGTGCCCACCATAAAAAAACTCACACTGGTTACATCTGAACTAGTGTGGTGCTGAGGTGTCATCCATTGCATGGTGGGTCCTAAGCTGGGGTCCTGAGTTGGTTTGTCATGTGGTGGGTGCGGCAATGCGCTGTATCAGCATGTGCTCCTAACCTCCTCCTCCTTATATAATCTACTACTGGTGACATTAAGGAAGGATAAAGAAGTAGGTTTTTGGGAGCTTTTTAAATTTTTTTTAATTCCATAGCATTACCATTATTTATCTCTGTGGTGAAGCATTCAATTTTTGTTGCAAAAGGCCACCTCTCCAGTTCTTGTATGCTTGGCTATGTGAATGTACAGCATACCAGTGTTACAGGATCTAAGATAATGATGTAAGAATTGTGAGGGATTGCTGGCCATTTATTCCGGCCAACACCTCCAAGCCGCCGGATGGAGCCCTACCTGCAACATAGGGATGCCCCGAGTTCCAGCAGGGCATCATGGACTATGGAATTTTAATACACAGCCCTGCTGGATAATGTCGGGGCCGCCAGGAGTCGCTGCAGGGAGGCTCACAGAGTGCTACGTGCCCTATAACCCGGAAGTGCGTCATAAACACATGACCGGAAGGAACGACGTGCTTCCAGGGTGAAGAAGTGGAGTTTTTATATGACCTGGAAGTGTTCCTAGTCACGTGGACAGAGAGGGCAAAACACTTCCAGGTCAAGGACTATAACAGGACTATGGGAAATCCCAGACGTCGAGCTGAGCTGGGTGGAAGGGTGGCAACGCGTCTGGGAGAGGAGGATTGGTTACTATAGTGTATTGATTATTGATTGTACGAGTAGTGTGGAGTGGAGGGTGCTTTGTGCACATTATTATAAAATAAATAATAATTGGATTTTTACCCAGTGTTTGGAGTGGTACCTGAGGGTTCAAGAGGTTGATAGGGGCGTCAACTGCGACAGAATATAGTGATTCAAGTTAAGTGAAGTCAAGTTGGGGAGCATGAACTGGTGCAGTGTGTTGCCGCACCCACTACACGACGAAACAAGTCGGGATCCCGGTTTGCAACCCCCCAGGCAGACACGCGGTCCAGTCCCACCCTCTGGAAATGACCCTCTATCTGTCGCAGCCAAGTGTTACGTGGGTGACCCCTTGGCCTGGTCCAGCCAGTTGGGTCCTCAACAATGAGGATCTTACGAGCCGGATCACCCTCGGGGAAATGCGCCACATGGCCGTAGCGCCGTAACGGACGCTCCCTCACAATGCAGGTAATGTGCCTCATTCGGGACTCCATGAGCAACATAAAGTCAAACCAACGGTACCCAAGTATTCTCCGAAGAGACACAGTACCAGCGGAGTCCAGTCTTCGTCTCAGGTCACTGGATAGTGTCCATGTCTCATAACCATATAGCAAGACAGGAAGCACCAGGACTCTAAAGACTTGGACCTTTGTCCTTTTGTAATGATATCAGAAGCATCACACACCCCTTTCTAGCGACCTCATGACCCCCTACCCCCATGTTCTCCCAATCTGTCGACTGACTTCATAGGAAGCGTCACCAGAGATATGAATGTCACTGCCAAGGTAAGTAAACCTCTCAATGAGGTCAACACTCTCTCTGCAAACAAACACACTGCTGATGGCTGTGCCCAAGAGGTCAACCAAGGCCTGCATCTTGGTTTTTATCAGGTCACTCGCAAGCCCAGACACTCAGACTCCTCACTCAGTCTCTTGAGCGCCCCAATCAGAGCCTCCATTGACTCCGTGAAGATCACAGACACTCCAATATATACAAAAAAGCAAGAACACTTTAAAATCTCTGAAAGACACAGCCAACCAGAGAAATAATACTAGGACTGATGTAACCTGTGCAGATTATCTTTTTCTGGTTAAGATTCTTGTTGTTGCACCTTGAACTAGTTGCTGCTGATTTATGTCTTTCTTGGGTAGTTTTCATAGGGGTACCTTACCGCATTCTAGTGGGCTAAAGACAAAAGTGTATATTAATCTGTCAGCATCTAATAAGACATCTAACTCTTGTAGTGTTTCTTAAGTTAAAGAATGCCATTTTAATAATATGCTTAACATGTGATTTGAAATTTAGGCTGAGTCTGTAATAATGCCTAAATTCTTTACTTCTGGTTTAATTTGTAAAGCCCGAGGTTCCAAGTCTGTTTTTTCGTATACCCTTATTTTTGAATTGCTGCCAATCACTAACATTTCCAATTAATACTCATCTATTCTGTAATGCTAGCATGATACCGGATCAGAGGGCATAGAGCATCAGGGTCATTTACTGCAATACATAAGTAAAGCTGCTTGTCTTCTGCATAACTGTGATAGTTCACTGTGTGATTCAAAATAATTTGAGCATGTAGAGTAGACTCAGGGTAGCAGCGTTCTAAGACTCAGTCCCTGTGGCACACAAGGTAACGTATACAAAACCAGGCAATATCAGAAAGACCGCTAAATGAAAATGCACTGATCTTTGGTTTCTAATGGCACATTCTGATGTAATAAAACAACAACCAATGTGTTTGTTATGCATACAAGACAGCAGAGAGAATAGTGAGACAGACGTGGAGACAGATATAGTCAAAATAAAAACAAAAGCCAAAACCCGGTGTCACAGGTGGCTGGGGATGGTACCCAGCCGGGACGCTCCGAAGGACTGGAGGAGGGCTTACACCTCCCCCAGACCACGTGGGGGCGACCGCCCTGGTGGCTTTGGGGACCATGGGAACTGAGCTTGGAAGCTCAACCCTATAGGGGCCCGTGGTCACCGCCAGGGGGCACCCCAATGCCTTTGGAGCCCTGGCCCTCAGCACTTCCGCCACACCTGGAAGTGCTGGGGGGAAGAAGACCAGGAACACCCGGAGTGCTTCCAGGTGCGCAGCCGGCACTTCCGCCACACTGGGGAGTGCTGGCAGAAGATAGTCAGGAGGCACCTGGAGCACGTCCGGGTTGGGATAAAAGGGGCCGCCTCCCTCCATTCGGGGGCTGGAGGTCTTGGAGGAGAGGAAAGGAGGCGGCCTGAAGAAGACAGGCAAAAGGCATTGTGAGGCCTGGACTTTGGGGGAGTTTAGGGGTTGTGTGCTGCACTTTTGTAAATATGGAGTATGTAAATAAACGTGTTGTGGGTGAATCAACGATGTCCGTCTGTCTGTGTCCGGGCCATGTTCCACACCGGAATATCATGAGATGCTTTAACAAAGCTAAATCGAGAAGCAAAGATAGAAGTCAAAAAGGTATGGCAAAAGGTTGAATATTAGAAGATCAAAATGACAAAATCTTCACAGTAAGAAGCACCAATGAGGTTTTTTAATTGAATTAATTTAATATTTGAATCCGTCACGTTGTTAGCGTCAGGATCACGACGCTCCTGACTTACACCCCCAATAACAAGGCTGTTCTGTTCTACCAGTGATTACATGGAAACGATGTAGCCCATCACAAGCAAAATGGCATCAGAAATGGTCTAAAATAAATTACAAAACCCTAAAATGAACATTGTAGCAAGGAATTAGTGTACAAATAGATTCCATGTCTCAAAAAACCCAGATGGAAACTCTCAGTAATACAGGTTCCTAATAATAAAGGATAAAAAAAAATAAACATACCATACTTTATAATAGTGTAAGTTCTATCAGCAGTAAGCTGTTGTTGCGAATCTTTTTATTTTTCATGTTCTTTTTATCAGTTTCATGCATTGATTTGTGTTTGTTTTTTTTTTTTTGTTTATGATGGAGTCATCATGCTGTCGCCATTTATTGAAGTCATATTCCATTTTAGCGGCCATCTATTTTGTGGCTTGATTGACTGTTTTTGCTCATATGACTCTGACCTTGTGATGTGTGACATCACTACCAGCATACAGTGGACCCTTGACTTATGAACTCAATTCGTTCGCGAGGGTTGGTTGTAACTCAAGTTGGTTGTAAGTCAAGACTGTTTTTCCCATAAGAAATAATGGAAATACCCGTAATGCGTTCCGAACCTCCCACTGCAACACTTACTTAACCTTTTCATAATAAAAAAGGGTTGTATAATGTGCATAATTTACCAAAACACCAATAATTTTTCTAATGTACTAACCAAAAAGTTATAAAAAGTGCATGGCCTACCAGAAACAACAATTTCATACTGTACTCACCATTTAATTTGACATCTTTGGGCTGCAGGAAGGGAGGAGGAGGAGAATGAAATGGAAGGTGGTTATTGTTTGGAAGGAGCCTCCTTATACAAATCTTTTCTTTGTAAAATTGTCGAGATGGTGGAATTCGACATGCTGTACATATTAGCGAGATCGGTCACACGAACGCCACTCTCATATTTTCACACAATTTCCTTCTTCGTTACGATTGTGATCGCTTTCTTTACCTTCGTTACCTTCTCTTCCTTCCTTAGCAATTATCGAAAAAAAATATATAAATCACTGCACTGACCGAAATTACGTCCACAAACACATGTATCTGGGCTCCGACTGACACTTACAAACGCTCTCAGCTGTTTATTTACAATCGCGCAAGCGGATACACGTGACCGCATTCGGGTTGTAACGCAAGATGTTGGTCGTAAATCAAGTTGTTCGCATGTCAGGCCGGTCGTATATCAAGGGTCGACTGTATATCCAATTTTGGGCTTTTCAAAAAAAAATTCTATTTGGGGTATTCGTACTTATGGTATTTTTTCAGATATATTTTTAGATGTTTGGAATTGCGTATTATTTTGGGGCCATTTTGAACTTTATTTATGGTCTCGCATATTCAGCGTCATTCTGAGTCCCCATCGTTAGGGCACCCTAGTTGTCATGGGCATGTCCTTGAAGGTTATGATCCTTGTGATGACATAAAAGATCTTCCAGGATGATCTTGCTCTACTGGAGCTGCAGATAAAACCCTTTTTGAATCGTGCTACAGAAAATACTTTGTGTATGTTGAATCTCTTTGCTATCACTTTTTGACTCTGAGTTAGTCTTTTGTTTTGGTTTGACTCATTGCCTGATTTTTTATGCTTCTCTCTCCTAGTCACTCTCAAATATTAAGTGCTTTGCAGTCATAACAATATTTTTGCTGCGTGTGCTCAAGTTTACGTTTGGTTAGGTATTTTTTCTTGGTTACTTTGGTTGCCGAATTCTGCTCAGAATTTTGACTTTGATTCTTTTTTTGCCTCAAAACTACTTAGTTTGCAGATCTTATCATCTTTATTGGTTTTAACCTCTGTATATCCTTCACTCTGAGCTTGTTTCTCCCTCTGTTTAGCTCTTTTAATCTTCTAGCCACATTATTTACAATAAAATTCCCAACGGTTGTAAACCAATAACTACTTTAGCCAAAGCGGTTTCTGTACTGTGATTTGAGTGTAGTTCCTCAGCTGTTCTATTAGGTGGCCCTAATGACGCATCTGCCTGGGCTCCACATGAAGGAGACAGGGCAGATAACTTCTAAAACTAACACATATAATAGTAAAATAGTATAAAATTGCAAAATAATTAGTAACCACCAAAAGATCAGTAAAAAGGAACCAACCCTGCACTGAGTGAATGTCCATCACAAGACACACTTATGCACACACCAACAGAGGAGACATTTTCACTCATCAGTTACGCTAAGGTGCACATCTTTGAGTAAAACTGCAATACCTTGAAAAAAGCCTACGTACACATGGGGAGCACATGCAAACTCCACACAGACAATGACCAGAATGTTGGGCTAACTATCTGCCTCAAGAACAAACAATTCTGAGTTCATTAAAACACAACAAGCACTGTTAAAGTGACAACCTTAAAATAAAAAGAGGTTCTTCCCAAATGATCCAAAATCATGTACACTGTGGATGAGGTTGCACTCTTTACACTCCATGCTACATACCCAGTCCAGAAGATGAAGTCTGGAGTTGGAAAAATTTGTTTCATAGTTTTAAGGGAGGACTCAATCAGGGCCCAAGGAGAATCACAATGGTAATCACCATAAGGACCAGCGTTGAGTGCTGGGCTCGATCCGCTGGAGGGGCAGATGGTGTACAGATCATTTGAAAGCTTGTATTCTGGTTCCAGATGCAGGTCACTTATGTGCCAGAAGTAGCCTAAAATGAGACAGATGTTTTATAGCCCTTCATGAAGTATAAGTTCACAAGCTCAAGTTCATTGTTTGCCCTTCAAGACCCCCATTATGAAGGTAACATTTTTCTTACTCTATGAGGTTCATTTCGTTAGATAATAGCTAAGTGGTCCCAATATCTTACTTAGATTCTTTTGAGAAGTTGTCAAGGTTTACAGTCCCACTACATGATGTGTACATCCAGTGACTCTCTGTATGGATAAGTACGTCCTGAATTATGTCTTAAATGTGACTTCTCTTAATTTCCCCATTAGGTATCTTTGAGAATATTGAAGATCTGGATTAGATCCCCATGCAGCCTTTTTCCTGGGAACTAAAGATGTCTTAGTCTTAGGAGGACATGACCTTTATTATGGGGATGCATGTGGTTGTTCACCTTCTAGAGCTGCTGTGACTTTTTAATTTTATGGTGACCTGAAGTTCACACTTGGCTCAGACCCAGTCTCACTAGAGCATTGCATCCTTTGGTTTATGTTGAACAGTCTTTACAATATAACCCAACATCTTATTTGTCTCTTTATTTATTTATTTATGCATGTTGCTTGGAGAAAGACATTGCAGTGTCAAATTCAACTCTAAACCTTTCATAGAGCTTTAATGAATGCTAGCTTTCAGAGCATAAGCCATTAATGTTCTTCATAACCATTCATGGAACAAAACCATGAGTCATAAAAATAAATGGAAAGAAAAAAACTTGTAGGAAAACAGACAGCTGTGGATTTGAGCCATTTGCTTGTTCTAAAAACCACTTAACGCAAGAGACGCAGATCCTAAAATGCAAGCAAAGTACAGCTGCAATGGATGACCAGGCATTGATGACGTCTCGCTAAATGAACTTCCAGCTTCTATACAGATTGCAGGCAGATGCAACAACACTTCAGGTGTCTTCAGCATCACCTCAGTTGCAGTCCTTGGCCAGTCTTGGATCTCTTGACTTGTGCTGTTGCTTTTCAGATTCCCCTCCAAGTCTCCTTGTACCAGATCCTGAATATCCATTCATGCTGGATATTACTTTAGATTGAATCTAATTTTCGTGAGTAATTCTGAACCAGAACAAGAAGCTTGTCTCTTGGATAGCAGTAAGCAATAAACATAAAACTAAACATTGTGTTTGTTGATGCTCTGTAGGATTTAAGTGTTTTTCTAAACAATGCATTATGAGGCTAGTTCAACTAAGAACAAGAAATATGACAAGACACATCAAAGCAAGTCACAGCCAGCCAGTGTTCAAAAAGTATCATTCCATCACTGACAGGAGTGACAATAACGTTTCAAGGTCCAGACCTTCATTTCTCTAAATTCTTTATCCTATCAGGGAAGTCAAAGCCTAATCTGACAGCTATAGGTGAAAGGCAGATGTTTGCTCAGCCACCATGTGGTGATTACCACAAAGAGGCGATTCTACCTGATATTCTGTGGATTGAGTGGAACCAAGCTACAATTTATTTTTTGTTTGAAGACCTGCAATATAACAGTAGGAGACTTACCTGATAAAGCAAGGGCGCCATGGTTCCAATACAAAAGAAGCAAGAGGATCGTCAATCTGCCAGACATGACTTTAAAGCAGTCCTCCTTTCATGCTTGTCCCTTAGAAAATGAAAGAAACGATGATCAATGTCCAACTGAGCATTAAAAATTAGCAGTAGATAAGATAACTTTAATGAATATAGCACCATCCTAGTGCATTAAGGAAATAAGTAACTGTCTAGTCATGGAACCATTTAGCAATTTTTTTTTCACATATACCATGCAAAAATACAGTGAGATACTGTTTGATTAATATTTAAACAATTTTAAAGCAACTAGCGATGTCATGAGTGGATAAGGAGCTCCACAGGTTTTTGCACTCTGAACTTTCAGTGCATTATGAGCGAACATTCCAAAGGACAGACACTGTCAGCTCTGAGGAAGTATCACTTTATATGATATGAGATAAACACAATATAATCAGTACACAGATAAAAATTACTACACGTAACAGATCTGGATTTATGGCAAGTGCAATGTAAAGATGTGGAGAATAAATAGTGAAAGGAGATTTGCGCACAATGTGGAAGAAAATGTGATCTGTCTACAGATTTATAGGGTTATTATTGTCATGTAACAGAGTACAGTGAAACACTTTTCTCTGATTAATGAGTATAACAACCTTATCTAAAAACGTCTGTCTTCCTAACCTGAAAAATCTCAGAACACATCTGTCATAACTTAGCAGCAACAGGTTACATTCCAAATAGAGTCATGCATACTGAATGCATTCTACTATGCTGCCAATAACGGCACTAGCAGACAAAGTCGGTTGGGTATTCACCTAAGATATCCATCCAGACTCAAAGACTCAGAGTCGCTTTATTGGTATTACAAGAATCAGCATATTTTGCCAGAGGAAAAACAGTTTCAGTGATAGCAAACATGAGGATATAAATATAAAGAAATGGGCAAAGGAGAACAATAATTCAATAATGACATTTAAAGAAAGCTATGATATATACATATTCACTAGAATCCCTAAACAGTAATATATGAAAACTGTATATCTGAAAACTTAAATACAAATATTCATATCCATGTTATTTTGGGCCCATTTTGGTTCTTTCTTTCAGTCTATTGTAGGCAGAAACGATAGAAAAGTACACGGTGTCCCACTCGGGAGTACAACTTTAAAAATGCGAATTACTCGCGAACGCGTGAACTTAAAGGCGAGCTGTAAGAACTGAACATACCTGTATTTAGTGGAAAACAAGTCCACATTACACTCTAAAAAGAGAAAAGGGCTCTTTTTGATTTAAGGTAATTTTAGTAGTTGTAATGAACTATATTAACATGTTTGTTCACCTAACGTAATTTTTTGCTTTACTTCAAATTGAAAAACCTTGCTGGCGCTTAATGTAACTTCTTCTATTTAGTCTAAAGCAAAAAAATAGCTTTGGAGACCTTGCCAGCTCCAACCCCTGTGATGTCACGTCCGGGCTCGCACCAATGGCAGAAGACCTACATGAGCCCGACCCCTTTGGCTTCACTTCCTGTCTCCCCCTTTAAAAGCCTCCACCTTTTCTCTATTCCCTCAGTTCTGTTTGGACTCGTTTTGTGCACATCAGTGCTGTATTATTTTGAAAAGCAATTTTGCAGCCAGGAAACCAAATTATATGGGTGGCTGCCCCAAACCTTTATATGACTCTGCCTCGAGTTTGTGAATATATATATATAGAATTTAAGTTGGCATTACAGTGAATGCAATAATGGACAAAATTTTAATTTGAGTTCATCCATCCATTATGCAACCCGCTATATCCTAACTACAGGGTGACAGGGGTCTGCTGGAGCCAATCCCAGCCAACACAGGGCACAAGGCAGGAAACAAACCCCGGGCAGGGTGCCAGCCCACCGCAGTTCATTTGAGTTTTTAAAGAAATTTAGTTTGAGCTAAATACATTTTTTGCTTTTATTCAAATTTTTGAAAAGGTTAAAACAAACTCAAATGAATTAAGTTTACTCAAATACTTTTTAAAATTTGTAAGAAATCAATAGTACTAGGGTGCTGTACCGTGTTAGCCATTATGAATGTAATAATAATAATAATAATAATTCATTACATTTATATAGCGCTTTAATAGAGAAAAGCCAAGCAAAATGACACCTTTTATTGGCTAACTAGAAAGATTACAATATGCAAGCTTTCGAGGCAACTCAGGCCCCTTCTTCAGGCAAGATGTAATGTTAACATTTTAATGTTAACAGTTGCCTCGAAAGCTTGCATATTGTAATCTTTCTAGTTAGCCAATAAAAGGTGTCATTTTGCTTGGCTTTTCTCTAAGAAATCAATTAAATTGCTTGTTACCTTGTGAAGTAATTTATTTAGGCTGATCCAACAAAACATTTTTTACAGTGTACAAAAGGTGCTGAAAATGTCCTCCCCCAACGTCCGCGCACAAGGTAACGCAACACTCCATATTTGAGAATGTCCTCTGCAACATGTCACTGTCGATGGAAACAATTTCACGCTCGATGTTTGCTTTCAGTTGTTCGATGGTCCTGGGTTTGCTTGCATAAACCTTGCCCTTTAAATATCCCCATAGAAAAAAATCTGGGGGAGTTAAATCGGGCAATCGAGGTGGCCACAAACCTTTCGAGATCACCCTGTCTCCAAAAAAAGATCGGATCTCTTCCATACTGGCATGAGAGGTATGGCACGTTGCCCCATCCTGTTGCCCCATAGCGGTGCCCGCTATGGTGCCCGCTTCTTTATGACACAGAATCAATTCTTCATTAAATAAGGAATGTTTTGAACCTTGTTGCATGATGATACATGCACGCGTTGCAGAGTAATTCGCATTTTTAAAGTTGTACTCCCGAGTGGGACACCCTGTATATTCTGAAAGTTGATGATTTGCATATATTCAAAGAGAATCATGAGTATTTATGAAAATAAGCATTATATCTTAGTGCATGTTAGTAAAGCAAGGGTTAAATCACAAAAAGGCCTGTGCCTGTATATTTTTTATTTTTCTTAGCAAGCTGGAAACCACCAATATTTCATAAGTCAAGGTCAGGTATGTAGAGAGAGGGCCTGTCAAGTGGGCATGATGGATAGAACAGAATGCTACACTCATTAGGCTGGAAAATATTGGTGGAGCAAATTAGAGGCAGGAGCAAGGCAATGGAATGCTGGGAGTCAGATGAGGGTGACAAATGAGCTAAGTGAGGTAAGCTCTTGATAAGTACTCTAATAAAATTAAGATGGCCCTATCGATGGGTGATCAATTCACCTGAACTGAGTCTGTATATGCATTGCACAATAAAGACTGATTCTGCTGCCTATCCTGAGACTCTGAGTGCCTTCTTCGAGCTAAGGGTGCCCATCTCCGCTTTGAAAAAATGTACCTGGCTGCTCCCTCTGCTTTCTGAGTCTACCCTCCCTGAAGAATTTCCTTTTTTGTTGTTGTTGTTGTTGTTGTCCAGTGCTAGGAACTCTGGGACTGTTTCTGATGGTTTGGTGATGTTGGAGTCCCTAGACTGCATTGTATTTGGTGTACTGAAGTACAAAGTGATGTTTGCTCACATTCTCTCTCCTTTCTGGATATCCACGTTTGATGATGATGATCAGTTTCAGTAGCCAGTCTATGGTCACTAAGTCTGTATTGCAGCAGCAACTATTTGTCCTTGGGGTCTTTTATTGTGACATGGTATGGAACCAAAGTGCTGTTCTGCTTTGAAGTGTATAGCATTCCAATTTGTTATGAAGTTCTTGTCTCCACTGAGTGATGCAGAATCTATCTATCTATCTATCTATCTATCTATCTATCTATCTATCTATCTATCTATCTATCTATCTATCTATCTATCTATCTATCTATCTATCTATCTATCTATCTATCTATCTATCTATCTATCTATCTATCTATCTATCTATCTAGTCACTTATTAGAATTATCTGCCTGCTGGTTAGACATAATTGCACTCAATGCCAAATTATAATTATGTTAATTCTGGACATGTCATGATGATCAAGGCATTCACAAGACAGTAAAGCACTGCAAATGTGCCTAGTCTTGTTCTCTTGTCTCATCTTTGCTCTTTCTCTACATTCTCACTTTCATTCCTCTTTTCTGAAATGAAACAGACTGCAGAAGCCCTGAGGATGAAATGCTAAAGGCATTAATTTGTTCACTGTATGCAATCCCAGTTATTCAGATTATTATAAATTATACATTTATTCTCAATTGCATTTTGATGGGAGAACATAAAAAGAGCACAGGAAGTATGAGAAGTAGGAGGTGGCCGTTCAGTTGTCAAAGCTTGTTAGGTTAGTGTATAGCTAAGTTAGTCTCATATCTTATCCAAGGTGTCAAGGTTTCTGTTTTGACTCCATGACTAATTTGTTCCAGATTCCAATGACTCTTTGTGTAAAGAAGTGCTTCCCCAATTCAGTCTTAAATGCACTCTTCTTTAATTAGCACTATCAATCTTGAGTATGTTGCTTGCTATTTTGTCAAATTAATTCAGGTACTTTAATATTATCCAAGCCTTTGAGATATTTAACTCTTTGAGGGCTGACTATTTTTTTCCAAAAAACATAGTTTCTGAAAAACAATGGTTTCACACAGAAATCAGCCTAAAACGTCTGTTGCTGCATGCTGCGGCTGCCAGTTTGCCAAGAATGTGCGGCAGGCTTGCTGCCAGGCTGTCTTCGCGTGGCTGGAGCAGCAGCAGCAGCGGTCACGGTCACAGTGCATTGCAATCTGGTTTCTACCTCTTATCATTGTTAAGTGGCAGTCCTCCTGGTGAACATTGCCATAGGCGTATCAGCTACATGAACCTGTTCAGCACCAAGATTAACTGGGGACCAGTCAGCTGAAGCTAGAACCTCACAATCATTTTCGATCACTTTGTAACCATTCGTCTCAAGCGCTAACATGAGACGATTGCTACCACTAATCTGTCTTAGGTGACGGCAGATAATAAAAGGATAGGCCAATATCACACCCCAATAAATTTCCCGTATACCCTTTATTCTACACAAAACAATCCCTTAATACCAATGCATTTATAGCCCACCAAAACTATAGTCAATATCTATCATCACATTACATCAAATAAACAACAAAAAAAATACAATCCCTTACACATGCACCCCCGCCACCCTAAATAACCCTTATATTGCAGCGCCACAAATATATACATATACAGGTATATATATATACACAATAACAATATTCATTCCCTCAGTTCCCCTTCCAGAGATGATAAATAGATCCACATTTGTCCACTGTTCTGCCCCGCAGCTGCCGGCAGGCAAACGAGGAGTCCTGAAAATTGAGGACTACAAGCACAATCACCTCTTCGTCATGAAAGACATACACTCAGTCTTGCGCCATGATACAGTATAGTAAGTCCTTTGAAATAGATCACCCGAGTCCGTAGGAATTAGCGGAACGTTTGATTCCCCGCTCAAAAGAAGACCTTCCACCTTCTGAGAGGACTGTAGGAGCTCCTAGACTTCTTACATGGCCAGTGCAGTAGCTGATCTGTTTTTTAATTATCCGATGCTCTTTTTTTTTTTTTTTTTTTTACTTTTTTCCTCCTCTTCTCCTTCTCTCTTTAAAACGACGCGCTGTATGCAAATCACTCCCCGAAAAAAACAGTAAAACCGGAAGTTCCACCTCTGGGGCACCGCTGTCAATCTCTGGCTGTAAAAATGTTCCCCACAACACCCGATCGACAGCACAAAACATATCATCTTTATGTGGCAGCGCTACAACTTGTATCAGAATCGGAGTCCGACAAGTCATAGTCCAGTTCCGAGATAATTGGCAAAACTTCGTCCACAGAGCATTTTGCTTTACCCATTCGCTTTGATCTCTCGCCAGATGTCAGTGCCATTTTTGCTCTTGTTTGTGCCTTAATACTCACACGAGCACAAGAAATCTCTGTCAAACCAATGAAGCTAACTTTCCTTCTAGCAACGAGAGTCCAACTAAAACATAACGGTTGGTTTTGTCACAGTTTACAGTCAATTACCATTGTCAGTTCCTCCTTTTGACAAAAGTCGACATCAGCCCTGAAACAGTTAAAGACGTTCTGCTCAAAACTAAAATGGTTCAAAAACCTGAGCTTTTCAGAGTAGGAGTGTATGACTACAACTCTATACACTTGGCTGCAAGTTTTTGGCCACTTTTGATGGGTTCCTCTTTATTTTTCTGTTTATTCCATTTCACACCTGCTGGCCTGGGATTCTCTTGTAAACTCCTGTCCTGTGCCAGTGTTAAATCTATGTGTGTTTGTCTGATTGTGGCTGGAGCTACTGACTAGTAGCAGTCAGGGCCTATCTTACCACTCTCATCTTAGTTTTCTGATGGTAAGAGACAGCCACATTCTGACCATCTTGTCCGCAGTGAGAGGAGAAACAAACATCTACTCTGTCACACTGGGATATAATCCTAGTAATGTGTGTGTCGCCCTATAATCAAGTAAAGGAGCACATAGTTAAAAACATCAGAGCCTTAAACATTGGTTATGGCCTTTTCTCCTGCCCAAGTGCCACCAAATGTTTTAATTATCACTGCAAAGATTTGTATATCACAGGTCATTTGCCAGAAATACAAGGCTGCAGGAACTTTCAGGATCCGATTTGTTCGTGTATGATGTAGGCCCTGGGCCTGGCCACTTTAGTGTGTTACATTCCCACCACACAACTGGAACTGTAACCTTTATGCAAAATATATGAAGTGATGTAGTGCGAAGTGAGGTGCGTTTGAGGGTTACTGAATGATGTGAACAGAATTTTGTATTATAGCAGAAAAGAACAATAAGCTTTCTTTGGCCGGCCAAGTGGAGGTCAAAACTGAAAAGCTACCAAACAGTAAACAAATCATAAAATGCGAAGCAAACACACTTACAGTCTGTCCTTCCAGATCCATCATCTACAGGCGTATTCAAGGATGATCTTGTCTTTACCAAGGAAACTCCTGTAGCAGCCAAGTGTCTATGATGAAGGAAAAATAACGGCTAGGTTATGTGGTTGGCTTCATCTACAGTATATAAGAAGAACTGATTGAATTTCTCTGATTCAGCTGTTGTGAAAGTATTATTCCAAAAATAACCTTTGTGGTTTTATGAAACTTATCCCAATATGGTTAGGAGGCACAGCTCAGCTGGCATGGGTGGGGTGCTCTGATTCAAACCAGCTGCTATACTTGTGACACACAAACACTGCAGTCTCCATGGTGTAAAACCTCTGCAGTTAATGCTGCTTCTCTTCCACTGGTGTTCATTTAACCTATTTCAAAATACTGAGAATAAAATATCCTTATTGATTTAAGGTATATGCATATCTAAGCCTGTGGTGGGCTGGCACCCTGCCCGGGATTTGTTCCTGCCTTTGCGCCCTGTGTTGGCTGGGGCTGGCTCCAGCAGACCCCCGTGACCCTGTGTTAGGATCTAGCAGGTTGGAAAATGACTGACTGACTGACATATCTAAGCTTACACAACAGCATATTTTGTTTAAAAATACACAAATAACTCTGGGTGTCTAGTTGTGCTATTTACAGAAGTGTATACAGTGGATTCAAAAAGTATGAAGAGCCCTTTACTTCCTGCATACGTTATTTGTGTTGTAAATTTCTTTTTAAATGGAGAAACGTGCTATTCCTGCCCATCCATTAACTCATAATGACACAGTGAAAACATGTTTTCAGAAAGGTTTGCAAATTTATTAAAAATTGAAATCTCTCATTTCTCTATAGCTGTAGAGAAAATACAGCTGTATTTATCAATAGCACATGATGACCCCGATTCTCTTGATTCACTAACACAATGTCTGACTTGTATTTCAGAATGGATGAATACTAACTTCATCCATCCATCCATTTTCCAACCCGCTGAATCCGAACACAGGGTCACGGGGGTCTGCTGGAGCCAATCCCAGCCAACACAGGGCACAAGGCAGGGAACCAATCCCGGGCAGGGTGCCAACCCACCGCAGGACACACACAAACACACCCACACACCAAGCACACACTAGGGCCAATTTAGAATCACCAATCCACCTAACCTGCATGTCTTTGGACTGTGGGAGGAAACCCACGCAGACACGGGGAGAACATGCAAACTCCACGCAGGGAGGATCTGGGAAGCGAACTTGGGTCTCCTAACTGCGAGGCAGCAGCGCTACCACTGCACCATCGTGCCACCCATGAATACTAACTTTCTCAAGCTAAATAAAGAGAAAACTGAAATCTTAGTGATTGGCAATAATGGATACAATGAGGCTATTAGAAATAAACTGGATGCATTAGGATTAAAAGTCAAGACGGAGGTAAAAAGCTTAGGGGTAACTGTTGACTGTAATCTGAATTTTAAATTGCATATTAGTCAGATCACTAGGACAGCATTTTTTCACTTAAGAAACATAGCAAAAGTTAGACCTCTTATATCACTGAAAGATGCTGAGAAATTAGTTCACGTGTTTGTTTTCAGTCGACTAGATTACTGTAACGCAATCCTCTCAGGAATACCCAAAAAAGACATAAATCGATTGCAACGAGTGCAGAACGCAGCTGCTAGAATCCTAACCAGGAAAAGAAAATCCGAGCATATTTCTCCAGTTTTGATGTCACTACACTGGTTATCTGTGTCATTCAGGATTGACTTTAAAATTCTGCTTATGGTTTATAAAGCCTTAAATAATCTCGCCCCGGCTTATATATCGGAATGTCTGACACCTTATATTCCAAATCGTAATCTCAGATCCTCAAATGAGTGTCTGCTTAGAATTCCAAGAGCAAAACTTAAAAGAAGTGGTGAGGCAGGCGGCCTTCTGCTGTTATGCACCTAAAATCTGGAATAGCCTGCCAGTAGGAATTTGCCAGGCTAATACAGTGGAGCACTTTAAAAAACTGCTAAAAACACATTACTTTAACATGGCCTTCTCATAACTTCACTGTAATTTAAATCCTGATACTTTGTATATCCAATTCATTATAATAACTAATCATGGTGACTCTAAAATCCGTACTAACCCCTACTCTCTTCTGTTTCTTTTTCCGGTTTCTTTGTGGTGGCGGCTTGCGCCACCACCATCTACTCAAAGCACCGTGATGTTCCAACATTGATGGATTAAAAGCCAGAAGTCTGCATGACCATCATCATCAAGTCCTTCCGTGAGAACCCTAATTACAAAGAGGACTACAGTAATCCCTCCTCCATCGCGGGGGTTGCGTTCCAGAGCCACCCGCGAAATAGGAAAATCCGCGAAGTAGAAACCATATGTTTATATGGTTGTTTTTATATTGTTATGCTTGGGTCACAGATTTGCGCAGAAACACAGGAGGTTGTAGAGAGACAGGAACGTTATTCAAACACTGCAAACAAACATTTGTCTCTTTTTCAAAAGTTTAAACTGTGCTCCATGACAAGACAGAGATGACAGTTCTGTCTCACAATTAAAAGAATGCAAACATATCTTCCTTTTCAAAGGAGTGCAAAGCAAGCAGTCAAAAAAAAAATCAATAGAGCTTTTTGGCTTTTAAGTATGCGAAGCACCGCCGGTACAAAGCTGTTGAAGGCGGCAGCTCACACCCCCTCTGTCAGGAGCAGAGAGAGAGAGAGAGAGATAGAGAGAGAGATAGAGAGACAGATAAAAAAAATCAATACGTGCCCTTTGAGCTTTTAAGTATGCGAAGCTCCGTGCAGCATGTCCTTCAGGAAGCAGGTGCACACAGCCCCCCTGCTCACACCCCCCTACGTCAGCGCAAGAGAGAGAGAGAGAGAGAGAGGGAGAGAGAAAGTAAGCTGGATAGCTTCTCAGCCATCTGCCAATAGCGTCCCTTGTAAGAAATCAACTGGGCAAACCAACTGAGGAAGCATGTACCAGAAATTAAAAGACCTATTGTCCGCAGAAACCCGCGAAGCAGCGAAAAATCCGCGATATATATTTAAATATGCTTACATATAAAATCCGCGATGGAGTGAAGCCGCGAAAGGCGAAGCGCGATATAGCGAGGGATCACTGTATTTCATTTTTGTTAGGTAGAATGCCCAGAGGGGGCTGGGTGGTCTCGTGGCCTGGAACCCCTGCAGATTTTATTTTTTTCTCCATCTGCCTGGAGTTTTTTTTTGTTTTTTCTGTTCCCCCTGGCCATCGGACATTACTCTTATTCTATGTTAACTAATGTTGTCTTATTTTAATTTCTTATTTTGTCTTTTATTTTTCTTTTCTTCACTATGTAAAGCACTTTGAGCTACTTTTTGTATGAAAACGTGCTATATAAATAAATGTTGTTGTTGTTGTTGTATGTATGTATTCAGACCCTTTGCCACGGCACTCCACACTGTGGTCAGGTGCATCCAGTTTGCTTTAATTCATCTTGAGATTTTTCTAGAACTTGACAAGAGTCCACCGAAATGAACTGACTGGACATCATTTAGAAAGGCATTCATGTACCTGTACTTCACACTGCATGTCAGGACAAAAAACAAGCCATGAAGTCCAAGGAACTCTCTGTAGACCTCTGTGCTAAAATGGTGGTGAAGCATAGATCAGGGCAAATGGATAAAAACATTTGTAAAGCTTTGAGTGTTCCCATGAGCACAGTGTCCTCAATTATTGTGAACTGGAAGACGTTTATTACCACCAAGACTCTCCTTAGAGCTGGCCATGCAGCCAAACTGAGTAAAAGAGGAAGAAGGATCTTGGTCAGGAAGGTGACCAAGAACCCAGTGGTCACCTTCAGAAGTCCTCTGGTGAGATGACAGAACCCGTTGGAAGGACAATCATCTCAGCAACACTTCATCAATCAAATGTTTACTGTAGAGTGTCTAGACTGATGCCACTCTTCAATAAAAGACATATGACAGCTGTGGATGTCAACACCAACACCAACAGGCTCAGAGACACACAAGTCCAAAAGCACAATGTTTTATTTTCTTTTTTGTCTTTTCCAGCACACCGTGCACAAGTCACCAACTATAATGCTCAGTCTCTTTGTTTCTCTCTCTTTTTCTTCTGCCGCCTCCACTCCTCTCCTAGCAAGTGGTGTCCTTGACCTCCTGACTCTGGCTCCCTGAATAGAGTGAGGTGGCCTCTTTTATACTGCACCCAGAATTGCTCCAGGTGCTCTTCGGTTATCTGGCATCACTGCCGAGTGTGGTGGAAGTGCTGCAGTTCAGGGCTCAGCAACTGTTCGGGTGCCCCCTGGTGGTGGCCATGGGCCCCAGCAGGGTTGAGCTTACAAACTCCAAACCCATGGCCCCACAGCAATCCAGGGGGGCTGCCCTCTCATGTCCCGGGGGAGGTATTGTCTCTCTCCCAGTCCTTCCATCATTGAGGTGTCCCGGCTGGGCAAGGGTCCCAGCCATCTGCCATACAGCCCACATGGACTTTGAGAGCATGAAGATAAAGATTTTCTGGTCCAATAAGACAAAATCTGAACTCCTTGGGCAGAACTCCAAACACTATGTCTGGTGAAGACCTAGCAGTGCTCACCACGTGCCTAATACGATCCCTACAGTAAAGCATGGTGGTGGCAGCATCTTACAATGTAGGTGCAGGGACCTCTCACTGGTAGGGACTGGAAAAATGATCAAAATTGGGGGAAGGATGAATGAATCCAAATACAGAGAGGCCCTTAAAGAAAACCTGCTCCAGAGGGTATGCAACTTCAGACTTGGGCAAGGGTTCAGCTTTCAGCACAATGACCTGAAGCATACAGCCAAGACAATGATGGAGTGGTTTGGTACAATTCTCTAACTTGTCCTTGAGTGGCCCAGACATAAACTCCAAAGAACATCTGTGGAGGGAACTGAAGTTTTTACAGACGCTTCTCATCCAATCTTGTGGAGCTTGAGAGGATCTGCCTGTTAGAATGCGATAAACTGCCCAAATCTGGGTGGACAAAGATTGTAGAGACTTACCCAAAAAGACTTAAGTTGGAACTGCCGCCAAAAGGTCTTCTACAAAGTACCGAATTACTGATATGAATCAGTGAGTTTGGTTTTTGATATTTAATACATTTATAAACCTTTCTGAAAACTTGTTTTCACTTTGTCATTATGGGTTGTAGATTATGAGTGTAGATTGATGGGCAAAAAATGGCAAATATATCCATTTAAAATGAAATCTACAACACAATAAAGTGGCAGAAAGTGAAGGGGTCTGAATACTTTGGGAATCCACCGTAGGTGTGTACAAAGTGTGTTACCTTAGTTTTCAACATCCCCTCATATTTATGGCTATCATGTCTATGAGCCATAACTATCCTGTTATTCACATTTCTCACTACACAGAACTTTGACAAAAAAGTTTCTCTTAGATGTGAGAAATAGGATCACAACAGATACACAAAGTGACATCTACTAATTAAGACTGATCTCAGAGTCAGATTTTCTCTCACAATTTCTACATCATTACCACAGTCTTAAACACTTATGTGTACGGGGTAACCTGTGCATTGTTAGACTACCTAGCTGGTTTGAGTCTTCTGGTACTTCTACTTTACACAAAAGCTGAGATTTATGGGACTCCAGTCATGTAAAAGTTGCCTTTACCTCATCTGTCTCTCTGTCTGTCTCTGATTGACACTCCAGTGGGGGCCATTGCTACCTTTTTTTTTTTCTTGAAGGGTTCTGCTTTAATAACTTCTTCATTTTTTTTATTCTCTCAAACTCTGTGGGGTTAGATGGGAACTGAAGGTCATGATACTGTATGCTGTATATTTAAGGGCTCTGAACTTTGACCTCATTTTTTAATAGTGTTTTCATAAAGATCACCTTTAGACAGCCATGTCATCAAAAACTGACATGTATGACAGGCAATTATGGCATCATCCTCAGGCAATACTGTTAAATCAAACAAGTTTATATAACTCTTTGGATGATTTGGCAAGCAATGTAATTTTGACTCACATACTTCATTTACCAACACATTATAAACAGGTAATTCAGACACAGCAGACTTAGCATAAAACATTTTATAAGCATAGATCTCCTCACCACTATAGGCATATAGTATTTGAAAACTAAAAATTGGCCAGTGTGGCCCACTAGTGGCTGAGATGTAAAATACAAATAGCAACTTGAGTCTCAGCCACTGACAAACCACTTTGGCACTGAGAAAGTCTTCAGAGTACTAAATTTAATAGTGCCGCTCATTCAATAACATACTGTTTTTTACAGTTATTACATTGCAATTAATTACTCAGTGGCTGTAAGTTCTTTACAGAACATTATTATGGGCTGAATTGTGGCAGCCAGTGAACCGGAATAAGATAAAGTGGGTTTAAGAATGTTATGCGTCACACCTGTGCACTCTCAGGGCTCTGCCAAGGTAAGCAATTCCACCCCGGAGTGAGAGGGGGCGCTTGTCACCAATGACCTCTTCATGTCTGTATGCAGCTCTGAAGGGCAGGCTCCATGATGTTTTCCTATATATTCAGCCCACCAACCAAAGACAGAAGAATCAGAAGAAGAAAGAGAATAGTGAACAGTGTTGTCTGTGTTAGTTATCCTTTCCTTTCATTATTGTCGACCTGGAATTTCGACCCATGAGCTCATGCCCAACCCACTGACATATGTTGTTACTAGCCATCTCCTGCAGCTTCGCCCATGTAGTAATGAAACAGGACAGTGAGGAGGGCCCTGCCCCGCTCCCTACTCCTGACGTCATGCTTTACCCTCCCCTCAACCTGCAGCCTCTGTCTCACATTAGCGTGAAAAATCGCTCCTGCAAGCAAACTATGATTCTTAGGGTGATGAGAGAAGTCTCAAAATCAACCGCAATGTTCAAGCAAATTACAGAAAAAAAAAACCCAATCTAAATCTGTTAAGCAGATTTCTCATTCACTAGCTAAATGGAGGTAAGGTACACACCTCAAGGAGGACCCTGCCCCCCTCCCCTCGGCCCTCTGCATGTCTCTGGGATTTGAGCAAATAAATCGGTACTGCAAGCGATCTTCTGAGAACAGAAGACAAGTTACTGACCAGAATTTAAACATGGGACCTCCAGGTAACTCTTGCCACTGTTGATATCAAAGGGCACGAGTCTACCATTATTAGATGGAGGTTACACCATTCAGATCTACAGTCATGGCCGAAATTATCAGCACCTCTGGAATTTTCCCAGAAAATGCACCATTTCTCCCAGAAAATTATTGCAATTACAAATGTTTTTGTATATACATGTTTATTTCCTTTATTTGCATTGGAACAACACAAAAAAACAGAGACAAAAAGCCAAATCTGACATCATGTCACACAGAGCTCCAAAAATAGGCCAGACAAAATTATTGGCACCCTTTCAAAATTGTGGGTAAATCGTTTTATTTCAAGCATATGATGCTCGTTTGAACTCACCTGTGGTAAGAAACAGGTGCTGGCAATATAGCAATCACACCTGAAGCCAGTTAAAATGGAGAAAAGTTGACTCAACCTTTCTGTTGTGTGTCTGAGTGTGCCACACTAAGCATGGAGAACAGAAAGAAGAGCAGAGAATTGTCTGAGGACTTGAGAACAAAAATTGTGGAAAAATATCAACAATCTCAAGGCTACAAGTCCATCTCGAGAGATCTTCATGTTCCTTTGTCCACTGTGCGCAACATAATCAAGAAGTTCACAACACATGGCACTGTATCTAATCTCCCTGGACGTGGGCGGAAGAGAAAAATTGATAAAAGACTGCAATGAAGGATAGTCTGAATGGTGGATAAACAACCCCAATCAACTTCAGAACATATTCAAGCTGTTCTGCAGACTCAGGGTGCAACAGTGTCAGCTCGAACTATCCGTCGACATCTGAACGAAATGAAACGCTATGGCAGGAGAGCCAGGAGGACCCCACTGCTGACACAGAAACATAAAAAAGTCAGACTGGAGTTTGCCAAAATGTACTTGAGGAAACCAAAATCCTTCTGGGTGAACGTCTTGTGGACAGATGAGACCAAGGTAGAGCTTTTTAGTAAAGCTCATCATTCTACTGTTTACAGAAAACGGAATGAGGCCTACGAAGAAAAGAACACAGTACCTACAGTCAAACATGGTGGAGGTTCTATGATGTTTTGGGGATGTTTTGCTACCTCTGGCACTAGATGCCTTGACTGTGTGCAAGGCATCATGAAATCTGAAGACTACCTAAAGATATTGGGGCGCAATGTAGGGCCCAGTGTCAGAAAGCTGGGTCTGCATCAGAGGTCATGGGTGTTCCAGCAGGACAATGACCCCAAACATACCTCTAAAAGCACCCAGAAGTGGTTGAAGACAAAGCGCTGGAGAGTTCTGAAGTGGCCAGCAATGAGTCCGGATCTAAATCCGATTGAACACTTATGGAGAGATCTCAAAATTGCTGTTGGGAGAAGGTGCCCTTCAAATCTGAGAAACCTTGAGCAGTTTGCAAAAGAAGAGTGGTCGAAAAATACCAGTTGAGAGGTGTAACAAGCTTGTTGATGGTTATAGGAAGCACTTGATTTCAGTTATTTTTTCCAAAGGGCGTGCAACCAAATATTAAGTTGAGGGTGCCAATAATTTTGTCCAGCCCGGTTTTTGAATTTTGTGTGACGTGATGTCAGATTTGGCTTTTTTTCTCTTTTTCTTTGTGTTGTTCCAATGCACATAAAGGAAATAAACGTGTGGATACCAAAACATTTGTAACTGCAACAATTTTCTGGGAGAAATGGTGCATTTTCAAGGAAAATTCCAGGGGTGCCGATAATTTCGGCCATGACTATACATGGAAGGTATGTCAGGGGGAAATCTTTGCTGTACAGAAACAAATATCAGGGCAAGACTAAAGTTTGCCCATGAACACCTAGCCAAAGACCATGACTTCTGGAACAATGTGCTCTGGACAGACGAGGCAACGATAGTTATTTGACTGCAGTAGTCATAAGACATGTTTGGCAAAAAACCAAAGACACTATTTGACCAGAAGAACATGATACCAACTGTAAAGCATGGTGGTGGAAATGTTCTGGTTTGTGGCTGCTTTGCTGCATCATGGCTTTGGTAGCCCACCATCATAAAATCCACTAGGAATTTCTTATTATACTACAGGGTGCTTGAGGGTCATTTGTCAGAAGACTGAAGCTTAATGTGACAATAACCCTAAATGTACCAAGGAATGGCTTGAAAGAAATAAATGGAGAGTTCTGAATCTCATCAAGATACTGTGGGGGGACTTGAAATGGGATGTGCACACAAGACACCTCTCAGACATCACACAGCTGAAAGAATTCTGTATGGAGGAGAAATAGAAACTTCCATCCAGTCAATGTCAGAGACTACTAGGCAGTTACCTGACTTGAGGGGGGCAGCATCAGCTATTACATTCAAGGCAAGACTGTCTTTTTCCACAGATGGACATGGCATATCTGTTCATTTTTCATTGAATAAATTAGAGTAATGTCAAATGTTCATTGCTGCATCACTTTTATTTAAAGATACTGTTTAAATGAAGATCAAATCTTGTCCACATTTGATGAAAAGGGGTGTGCTTATCTTTCACATGAGTGTAGCTGAAAATTATACTGTTTACCTTAGTCTTACTTCTTTCCACTGCATTTGGAGTGCTAGGAGTCTCCATCTTTTGTGGTCTTTTGTCAGCATTTTGACCCTTCCTCGGTCAATGTCGTGCTTGAGCGTACCTCGCTGGATAATGTGAGGATGGCCCCTACTCGTTTTTTTTTTCCTAATTTGCCGTCCATTGCTGTGTAGTCCAGCTGTCTCTCTGGTAACTAAAAATAAACCCAGCGAAGCGTACTCCGGCTCTCAAATAAAGGGTCTCATACAGGACCAGGAGCTAAACGGGAGTCTCTCATATCCGTTGGAGATACTGCTGGTTAATGACGTCAATCCACTTTACTCTGGCATTTATAATCTTTTTGAATTTCCTTACTGGATTTTCTTCTGTGTGGACCTTTTACATTCTTCACGTTCGGATAGGCTTCCTTACATGCTCCGATTATTTTTAAGTCCTGAACTGGTCGACTCGAACTTAGTGTGAGTGCGTGTGTACATTTGCTCTGTGACAGCCTGATTCGTTACTGGAGCACAGTGATGTCTCCAAGACCATACACTGGGTAGGCTTCATTAAATAGACTGATAGATGCGATTTATAAAACAACATCGTAAACACAGAACATCGGCTTGCTATTGGTTTTAAGTTTAACTTTTTGTGATAAACCAGCTATTTAGCTAACCCAAGCAAGCTTGACGCACTATTATTCTCTTATCAAAGTTAGTGTTACTGTCAAAGACAAAATGCATTAAACAATACAAAAGAACCTGTACTTTAATATTTTCTACAACAGCTCATAACGCGTGAAACATGATAGGTTTTTTCACTAGTAGACGAGTAACTGATTTAGCTCAACGCACATTTTTACAAGTTTTTGTAAATATACAAACCGACCCGGGAAAGCAGATCGGCCTTTACTACTACGAACAAGTGTTGTTCGCGCGATTTGATGACGACGAAAAATGGCGAAACATAAGCAATTCTCATTGGTTGTTACTGTTCAGGATGGTGGCCGGTGATTGGTCTAGCTGTTCAGACTGCGTCTCTTGGCGGTTCTGTCTGTCAGCCTCAGAGCGCGCGGAAAAAAGTGCAGTTGCAAAGAACGTGCACTTGAAAACACTGGATGCTTTTTAAGAAATAATCCACAAAACACAGTAGGTGGAGTGGACACATTGATTCCAGACATGTGGAACAACGAAGGTAAGTGTATGCCTAGTTATAGTAGCTTTTATAGCTACTTTAATATCCTAGTATTAATAGTCGTAATATTAATAGTATCTTGATACCTGCGCTTGGGGGCAGGGCTTTGTCAATTGTCCAAGTAAAATTCTTTTCTTCTGCATATGTGAGGTGTTATTACCAGGATAACTTAAAATCACCTGTTTGACGTTACATGTCTAGGAATAACCAAAACCGAAATACTTTATAACTATTTTATCACAGCCTAATTACGGTCCTTGGCCGCGTCATCTACATAACTAGATACACTTAAACCATACAGGAATTAGGCAGATAAATAAATAAGCACTTTACTAATAAACCTTGTTTGCATGAGTGAATAATTAGTGAACTGTAATAAGCAAAAATAATTAAAGAAAGAAAGAAAAATAGACGGAGCATCGTTGCCATCTTTACAAGAGATCTTTACGGTACTTGTGAACTAAGTAATTAACAAGCAAAGTGGTTTTTATGAAAATACTAAAGCATACAAAACCTGAATTTGGCAGTATTGCACGTTTATTACATTTTAAAGAGGACACTTTTGAAGTACTAGACAAGAACTAATCCAAGGCGGGACACCTCCATTATTTTGCAGAAAACACAGCCACTTATTGAAAAAAAATATGACTGATGTAAGGAATTAAGATGCCTGTAATTTTACGAGGAAAAGGCCAATTTTTACAAGTAGCACCATAATTTTTGTATTTGGCTGCCCAAGGTTTTGGTGGAGGCTACAGCGAATCGATGGCCGGAGGCTATACACAGTCCCCCGGAGGATTCGGATCTCCAGCTGCAACACAAGGAGAAAAAAAATCGGTGAGTATTTCTTGGAGGGAAATAATACAACTGGATTATAAAGAAGTGTGTAATGCTATTCAATACTCCAGAAAAACTGCTAAATATTCTCCGCATCCTGAGCAAGATGTGAGGTGGGAAACCATTTTAGAAAGGCCTAAAATAGGTAAGGTCAGATGTTTTAAATAATAATAATAATACTTTTTATTTATATAGCGCCTTTCCCATGCTCAATAATTCCCCTAAAGGAGAATGTGGCAATGTGTATTTTTAGAGAGAATTTTTGTGAGGTTCTTGTTGGTAGTTGCAGGTTTGGTGACTTGGCCATGTGAGGTATAGTTTGGGAATCATCATCACTTTACTATTATTATTGTTATTGATATTATGTTTTTGCCTGGAGCTAACTGTTGAGATATATATATATATTTTTATTAATAAACAAGTTAAGTGACTTGCTTAGGGTCACAGAGTAAGTGAGCTGGCATGTTGCAGGTTCAAGACCATAGCTTTAGCTAATACACTGTTTGCTGATTGGGTGTCTGCCTAAGGGTAAAATGGTGAAGGCATCTTTGAAGCAATGCCCATTACATGAACTTCAGAAAACCTGACATTTAAACAAAGAAAGCTGCACTTATAATAAAACAACTTTTCTGTTTACTGTTACTGTGCCTGTGTCTTCTGCATACAGTGTATATGATGTTTATGAAAATGACACTATTGTTTCTATTGCTGTATTATTCCATCCATCCATCCTCTTCCGCTTATCTGAGGTCGGGTCGCGGGGGCAGCAGCTTGAGCAGAGATGCCCAGACTTCCCTCTCCCCGGCCACTTCTTCTAGCTCTTCCGGGAGAATCCCAAGGCGTTCCCAGGCCAGCCGGGAGACATAGTCCCTCCAGCGTGTCCTGGGTCTTCCCCGGGGCCTACTCCCGGTTGGACGTGCCCGGAACACCTCACCACGGAGGCGTCCAGGAGACATCCTGATCAGATGCCTGAGCCACCTCATCTGACTCCTCTCGATGCAGAGGAGCAGCGGCTCTACTCTGAGCCCCTCCCGGATGACTGAGCTTCTCACCCTATCTTTAAGGGAGAGCCCAGACACCCTGCGGAGAAAACTCATTTCAGCCGCTTGTATTCGCGATCTCGTTCTTTCGGTCACTACTCATAGCTCATGACCATAGGTGAGGGTAGGAACATAGATTGACTGGTAAATTGAGAGCTTTGCCTTATGACTCAGCTCCTTTTTCACCACTACAGACCGATGCAGAGCCTGCATCACTGCGGACACCGCACCGATCCGCCTGTCGATCTCACACTCCATTCTTCCCTCACTTGTGAACAAGACCCCGAGATACTTAAACTCCTCCACTTGAGGCAGGATCTCGCTCCCAACCCTGAGAGGGCACTCCACCTTTTTCCGGCTGAGGACCATGGTGTCGGATTTGGAGGTGCTGATTCCCATCCCAGCCGCTTCACACTCAGCTGCGAACCGATCCAGAGAGAGCTGAAGATCACGGCCTGATGAAGCAAACAGGACAACATCATCTGCAAAAAGCAGTGACCCAATCCTGAGGCCACTAAACCGGACCCCCTCAACACCATGGCTGTCCCTAGAAATTCTGTCCATAAAAGCCCCTCCTCGAACCGCCACCTTATTGTGGTGGAGGGGTTTGCGTGTCCCAGTTATCCTAGGAGCTCTGTTGTCTGGGGCTTTATGCCCCGGGTAGGGCCACCCAAGGCAAACTGGTCCTAGGTGAGGGATGAGACAAAGTGCGGTTCAAAACAACCTTCTATGATGAATAAAAACTTTGGACGACGTTTTCCCTTGCCCGGACGCGGGTCACCGGGGCCCCCCCCTCTGGAGCCAGGCCTGGAGGTGGGGCTCAATGGCGAGCGCCTGGTGGCCAGGCTTGCACCCCTGGGGCTCGGCCGGGCACAGCCCGAAGAGGCAACGTAGGTCCCCCTTCCCATGGGATCACCACCTATGGGAGGGGCCAAGGAGGTCGGGTGCAGTGTGAGTTGGACGGGGACCATGGCGGTCCGATCCTCGGCTACAGAAACTGGCTCTTGGGACGTGGAATGTCACCTCTCTGAAGGGGAAGGAGCCTGCTTGTGCGCGAGGTCGAGAGGTTCCGGCTAGATATAGTCGGGCTCACCTCAACGCACAGCTTGGACTCAGGAACCAATCTCCCTGAGAGGGGCTGGACTCTGTACCACTCTGGAGTTGCCCCCGGTGAGAGGCGCCGAGCGGGTGTGGGTATACTTATTGCCCCCCGACTTGGAGCCTGTACATTGGGGTTTACCCCGGTGGACGAGAGAGTAGCCTCCCTCCGCCTTCGGATGGGGGGACGGGTCCTAACTGTTTTTTGTGCGTATGCACCGAACAGCAGTTCGGAGTACCCACCCTTTTTGGAGTCCCTAGAGGGGGTGCTAGACGGCATACCTTCTGGGGACTCCCTTGTACTGCTGGGAGACTTCAATGCTCACGTGGGCAATGACAGTGAAACCTGAAAGGGCGTGATTGGGAGGAATGGCCCCCCCGATCTGAACCAGAGCGGTGTTTTGTTATTGGACTTCTGTGCTCGTCACGGATTGTCCATAACAAACACCATGTTCAAGCATAGGGGTGTTCATATGTGCACTTGGCACCAGGACACCCTAGGCCTGAGTTCGATGATCGACTTTGTGGTCGTGTCGTCGGACTTGCGGCCACATGTCTTGGACACTCGAGTGAAGAGAGGGGCGGAGCTGTCAACTGATCACCTCCTGGTGGTGAGTTGGCTTCGATGGTGGGGGAGGATGCCGGTCAGGCCTGGTAGGCCCAAACGTGTTGTGAGGGTCTGCTGGGAACGTCTGGCAGAACCCCCTGTCAGAAGTAGCTTCAACTCCCACCTCCGGCAGAACTTCGACCACATCCCGAGGGAGGTGAGGGACATTGAGTCCGAATGGGCCATGTTCCGTGCCTCTATTGTTGAGGCGGCTGACCGGAGCTGTGGCCGTAAGGTGGTCGGTGCCTGTCGTGGCGGCAATCCCTGAACCCGTTGGTGGACACCGGCGGTGAGGGATGCTGTCAAGCTGAAGAAGGAGTCCTACCGGTCCCTTTTGTCCTATGGAACTCTGGAGGCAGCTAATAGGTACCGGCAAGCCAAGCGGAATGCAGCTTCGGTGGTTGCTGAGGCAAAAACTCGGGCATTGGAGGAGTTTGGGGAGGCCATGGAGAACGACTTTCGGACGGCTTCGAGGAGATTCTGGTCCACCGTCCGGCGTCTCAGGAGGGGGAAGCAGTGCAGTGTCAACACTGTGTATGGTGGGGATGGTGCGCTGCTGACCTCGACTCGGGACGTTGTGGGTTGGTGGGGGGGAGTACTTCGAAGATCTCCTCAATCCTACTAACATGCCTTCCAATGAGGAAGCAGAGCCTGGGGACTCGGTGAGGTCACTGAGGTGGTCAAAAAACTCCTTGGTGGCAGGGCCCCGGGGGTGGGTGAGATACGCCCGGAGTTCCTCAAGGCTCTGGATGTTGTAGGGCTGTCTTGGTTGACACGCCTCTGCAACATCGCATGGACATCAGGGACAGTGCCTCTGGATTGGCAGACCGGGGTGGTGGTCCCCCTCTTTGAGAAGGGGGACTGGAGGGTGTGTTCCAACTACAGAGGGATCACACTCCTCAGCCTCCCTGGAAAAGTCTATTCGGGGGTTCTGGAGAGGAGGGTCCGTCGGATAGTTGAACCTCAGATTCAGGAGGAACAGTGTGGTTTTCATCCTGGTCGCGGAACAGTGGACCAGCTCTACACCCTTAGCAGAATCCTGGAGGGTGCATGGGAGTTCGCCCAGCCAGTCTACATGTGTTTTGTGGACTTGGAAAAGGCGTTCGACCGTGTCCGTCGGGGAATCCTGTGGGGGGTGCTTTGGGAGTATGGGGTACCAGACCCCCTGATAAGGGCTGTTCGGTCCTTGTACAACCGGTGTCAGAGCTTGGTCCGCATTGCCGGCAGTAAGTCGAACCTGTTCCCAGTGAGAGTTGGACTCCGCCAGGGCTGCCCTTTGTCACCGATTCTGTTCTGCTGTATTATTATATATTATTATTGTAGAGAATTGTTTTCAAAATACTCATTCTACAGTTTTTTTGAGGTGGCATGGTAACACAATGATTTTTTTAAAAAATTTTTTAACTTAATTTCAAAAAGTGGAAGAGGATACCAAAGTAAAACATTTTCATATATAAATTTGAACCTTCAACCCACCCCGGAATTATACAAAAGAAAACGCAGTAAAAAGTAAATTAATAAAACAAGCTGGTCACTGGAAAAACCTGGAGGCCTACACGTGTGGCTGAACGAGAGAAAAGTAAAATTTACAGACTAAGTTGGTCTATCTGTTCGCTGTCATCAATGACTTAATTACAGTAATAGTGTCTTCCTGCTTGCTGAGTTTGAGCTGATACACTGTTGATACAGGCGGCTGATGATTTTAACAGAGCTAGGCTGTAAAAGTGTCTTCAGACAGAGAAAGTAACAAGGTCAGGGTTTTTCTATCTGATAGCTATAAGATCTTTGGCTGCTATTGTCACTATTAAAATAATGCACTGTTGATGAACAGAGAGTGAGAAAGTAGAGAAATCTTAAAGGAGTAGAATGATGGGAGAGCAAGGAATAGAGACAGCAAATACAATGGATGATACTTTTGTCAGACAGGTTCAAGGTTAGAATTGATTTCTGATGCTGTCACTTGCACACTCTGTTCATGTAATTTTTCTCTGAATAGCTCCATTTTCCTCCCAGGTCACACATGCATGCATATTATTTTAAGTATTGACTGTGGATGTGAGTGTGGCCTTTATGGACTGATGTTTCACTTGATTAAGATTCCTCATCTGGAGATATAAAGGTGAATAGCTTTGCTGTGTTCCACAGTCCATTTTAAGAGTGTTCTAAAGTGCAGTATCTTATGATATGATCTTAATGATACTTAAAAGTTTTAACATGCTTCCAGCATTATTGTTAACTCTAGCTAAACAAACATATTTTGAATAAGTGCTTCTGGATCTTGCTGATGTGCCCCTGAACCATACTACTTGCTTAATAACTGTCAGAATCAATTGTTTGTTAATTAGATATATAGTTAGCCCACTAGGATTTAGAGGAGCTGTTAAAGAATCTAAAAAGTCTGTATTTTAAGGGACACTAAGAAAGCTAAGTGTTTCACAAATGTACAGCTATGTGCCAACTAATGTCAGTTTGGGCTATGTTTGTCCTCGTACAACTCAGTGTTCAGAAACAGAGTTCAAAAATCAGGAGAATGGGACAGAGGAGCTTCCTTCATGCAACATGTGTGTCTCATGTCCCTTGTATGCAAAGCAATTCCTATACTTTTTAATCATTATTTTATTGTGGGCTTTGCCTACTTACAAATAAAAAGTTTATAACTTATAACCATGTAAGCTTCGACTCATTGGCAGCAGCACCCAGTGTATCTCGCGTCTCTGGCTCTTTATAGTATTCTCTCTCTGTGTTTAGTCAAGACAGGTACAGTACAGTATCCCATATAGCTTTACTAAGTACTTTATGTAATATAGTGTTTACACAATGTCTAAATTGCATAGCATCATATTTCATAGAATGTGTCCTAAACGTTAAGTGGCACATACCTGTATATATAAAAAGTGGAATTTTGTGTCTCTTACTTTTGAACTTGTAATGATGTTTTCCAGTTTTTAAATTTAAAGTTGAAGGGATATAAAAAAAAATGTACTCGTACAGTTTGGGGAAAAAAAAACCACATGCTGTAGCTGTATCAGTTGGAAAAATAATGCATTATGAAATGCTTTTAGAAAATATTTATGAATGCACTAAACTAGAGCAAGTTAAACAAAACTGGAAATTTCTGCTTTTTTCCAGTGAAAGACACATTAATCAAAAGTAGTAACCTGTTATAGCAATTCTTGGAGCAAGGTGTGAGCCATCTCTGAATAGCATAAGAGTCCTTTGCAAAGTATACCTGTGTACAGATTGAAATTACTCATTGATGCCAGTTTACCCGACAGACATTTTTGAGAATGTGTGAGGAAAAGGCAGTGTCTGCGTAATCGTATGGATGTGGGGAGAATATAGAAACTTGAACAGTTTGGCTGGGTTTGATCCAACCTCAAACCCAGATCTCCCGAGTCTAAGACAGAATTGATAATCACTGCAGCACCACACTACCCAGGACACACAAAGCATTACCATATTTTTAAATTCCTGTAATAATGATAGCTGATTGAGTAATCCTCTTTACAATTTCTGCAACTCTATTTCCAGCATTTTATTTTGGCACATTCGTATTTAGGTTATGCAGATCTACTTTTACAGCTTCTATTCAGAGTAAACAAAACTTCAGTACTGAAGATGAGGTCTTGGTTTGTTAACGTAACCTTATGATCACTGTTTTGTCTGTTTAAAATTATATACAAGTCAGAATATGTCAGAACCTATTTATTTGCATTTTAACTGCGAGTTAATTACCGGTAATTCAGTAAATATGGACGGTTAACCATCTTTTTAAATGACTTTGTAATACTGTTTGTCTTTTGTGACCCACATGTTTTGTCAATGTATTGTTTTATAATTAAGCCACTATGAAGGTTTACATAAACTTCATCTGTCTTGCTTCTGTTTTTTAGCGCTCCAGAGCACAACAAATTATCCCTTGCACAGTGTCCCAGTTGCTGTCTGCGTCCCAGACTGATGAGGTGTTCAGAATCGGAGACGTAGAACTGTCACAGGTCAGTGTCCAATATAATTTGTACATTCAAAAGACAGACATAGTGGTGACAGAAATATTATTTTTTAAGAAATCAGTAGAATTAATTTTTTTAAGTGTTTGTTTGAAACTCTTAGTTCTTTATTTTCTCTTCATATACTTTTACATTTTTAGAACTTCAATTTCAGAATGGGATTTGCAGGTATCTTGCCAAAATCCTGCATGTTTTAGCTTTTAATTAAACAAGATACTTTGCTTCTCTTTAAAGACAAAAAAGCAGTCGCTGATTACAGTTTTATCCCATTATTGGGTTGAGTACAGAAATAAACATGCATGATTCATGCATGCTTTTAGAGTCCAGTTGTGGGACAAATGAGATGGGAATTATAATGCTATTAACTTTGTAGCAGCTCACATTTAATACAGAGTATTGAAAAGATAACTTGTTAAATCACTTGCTCTAATAAGGGAATTTAATGTTTGCATTTTTCCCTTGGATGTAATTGGCGGGGCTACAGTAGTCCATCCATCTGGCCATTCATTTTCTAACCTACTTACCCAGTTCAAAGTCGTGGGGAGCTACTGCCTGTCCTGGCAATGGTGGATAAGAGGTTGGAACCTTGATCAGCATACTTGTACACTGCAGGGCATACTCACTCACACACCCACACTTAGTCATAGTTCAATAATATAGAGGCAGCAAATAACCTAATATACATGTCTTTAGGGATTAGGAAGAAAACCAATGCAGACGTGTTTGATACTGACTGCTTTATACAGTCATTCCTAAGTGAAACCTGAGTTGGTGTTTCAAAAATTCCATAATCGCTAGACATCCCATTAATTTGACTTGTCCTTTAAATATTGCTTTTCCATATGTGTTGTTAACCAGCTAATATTTCCTGCTTGCACTGATTCAAACATATATCTCAAAACAGCAAATCATAAATCTGACGGACCTGATTACAAAAGTGTGTTACAAAAGCAGTCTTAAAAACCTTTTATAAATGTAGCATTGAAGTGAAAGCTTACTGATTAATCTTTGTCTTTACTAATTAATTTGGCACTGACATACTGAAGTTTAAATTTTGATTTTGTTGTTTATTTTTAAATGTATGGTAATTTGTTTATCAGATAGTCCATGATGATCACATCATTCTCATGAAAATGATGCTATAAATTCCCTCCTAATTTTTAGTTGTTGGTCATTGTAAGCTGCACTGGTATGATCTCTTTCATGACAAGTTCTTTATTGTTGTTACTTTTCTGCTTGTGTACATTATACCTTTTTATCAACTTCATATGGTATAGAGCTACACTTGAAAAGAATTTGCATGGAATTTTCTGACTGTTTATGCTCTGATATAATCATGTAATTATTCCTTCTCTGCTCTGCAATATTTGCTTGTTAAAAATGATCACATTCATATTAATTTGGACATTGTAATTTCATAATTAGATAGGTATAGACATCATCCATTCTTTTATCTCTATGTTTAGTGTAGTTTATGCACACTTTATCAATACTTTCAGTGCTATCAATAATTGCTTTATCAATACCAATTGCTCTCAGGTATCCATCGTGGGACTAATAAGAAATGCGGAAAAAGCTCCAACAAATATTCTCTACAAAGTCGATGATATGACCAGTTCTCTGATGGATGTCAGACAGTGGGTGGACACTGATGTAAGTATGAATGTAAATTCATATTTTATCACTAGCTGCTTAGTTTTGAAGAATGGATTTTAATTTGAAGTCAGTTTCAAGATAATACCCCAAAGAGCTCTGAAGAACCGTATATTGTTTTCAACATCATGACAAGTATAGAATGGTTGAAATAAATACAGAATATTTATGCAGCTTTTCTCCATTTGAAATAATTGTCAATCCAGTGGAGGTTGTGGGGAGCCAGGTTTAAGGCAGAAAAGAACCCAGAATGAACTGCCACGATGTTGCAGGTTATGTTCATGCTTGCAATCAGTGACACCTTGTTAACCTAAACTAAAAGACTTTTGGATGTGACAAAAATAAATTACTCTGTAAAACCCATCTCGGACACAACATAAGAAGAAGCCATTAATTGCACAAAAGATAATGGCAGGGTCCAGTTTTCCAACAGTGTTTAAATATTTTAAATATTTTGGTGCAAGAGAAGTCTTCCATAAAGTCTTCCAGAAGTCTTTTAATATATCAAGTGGGATGCATATTTAAATACATCAATAAAGTGTTATTTATTATTGATCAGGATCTTTCAGTTTTTGTACACATGAATGTGTAGCATTTCATTTGACTCTGAGCATTATCATCTGTAATCATATTCTTGACAATTATTTTTTCAAGGGAAAGCCCATTTCAATAATGCAGTTTGTTCTCACTTTTGCCCTTTGTCTTAATTTCCAAATAGGAAGCAGGTAGTGAAAGCATTGTAATCCCTCCAGGAACATATGTTAAAGTTACAGGGCATCTCCGTTCATTTCAGGTAAATACCAGCTTGAAAATGTCCTTCTTTCTTCCATGTAAAATATTATTAATAGTTTATATATACACAGAAACTTTTAAAATATTGTGCACTGTCATTTTTCTAGGGTAAAAAGAGCCTTGTGGCATTTAAAATTGCCCCTCTTGAGGATATGAATGAACTGATTTCCCACATCTTGGAAGTGGTCCAAGCCCATATGATCCTCAGCAAGCCACAGGGTATGGTAAGTGTCAAAAATATGTTAGCGTTGGCATACTTAATAACTTGTTCACAAAATAAATATCTGTATATGTGGTGTTCTTCCTTTTACACTCATTTTTGTTTATCTTAAATGCAATGTCTGAAATTTGAATAATAGTTATTAAATTACACATTAAAAGCTAGCAGATTCAGAATGTGATTAACCAGTCCTTATATGGCTATGACTCGATCAGCATAGGAAAAACTGTAAGTTTAGTTTTTTGCTGCCATTGATTGAAATCCTGGGGCATTTTTTTAAACAAATAAAGGCATTTTTTTAACTAAAATGTCAAAATATAAATAATATATTGAATCGGTCAAAAGAAAGTATTTCATGTAAGTCAAAATTAATTAAAGAGCTTCAGACTGAGGACTCATAGCATGGAGAGATGTCAAACCAACTGGCGCAGACAACCCTTAATCCTTCCCATGTCCCCACTTCCAGACCTATAGCGTTCCATGGGGTGCTGCCTAGCCTTACTCCTTTCCACTCTCTGCCATTTCCCTGCCTTGTGGGGGAGTCCCTCCAGAGTATGTTGGTTTCTCCTGCTCCCAGGCTGCTCTGACAGAGCCATCCTCGGCCCCCTTTTGAGCATCAGCCATATGCCCCATCCCCAGGGCTCCATTCCCATCAGCCAGCTTCCTGTGGTCGCATCAGCTCTCGCTCGCTCCTCCCTTTTTCTCTGTCCTTTTCTTTAACCTCCTCTCCTATCCTGTGCAGGCTTCTCTTACACTAACTTGATTAGTTGCAGGTGAGATGTGCCACTATCTCTGAGGAGGGAATGAGGCACCTGACAGACACTCGCACGTGTGTACAATCAGCCAGGAACCCCAACCGCTTGTGCACACCCGCACCCGATTCTGAGTCTGCACACTCTACAGGACACGATTGTTTATTTTAAAGTGCCCTGCCCCACGGACTATTCATCACAGATCCATAATAATACCTGAGATATAAAGATAGTGTAACAGCAGGCATCCTGACAACAGTGATGTAGCCAAATGAGCAAATGCTACTGGCAAGTTAGAATGAAAAGATTACAAAGGCCACAGGAGAACTGCATTGCAACTAATTAAGGTTGCATTAGATAGAAACCTAGTTTGAAAAAGTTATACTTTAGGTTAGTTTCCTGAGAGTATCATGCAACTGATTTGTGAAATGGAACAGATTACCAATTTTTAGTGCTTTATTTTTTTCTCCTCCATTTCTTTCCAAATATTTTATTAAACTAGGTATTTTGTGTTGAGTGCCCACAACTACAAATGTACAGAGTTAGATTAGTTTTCTCTAGTTAAGCCCTGGTGGACCAGTTTGGCTGCTGGTTTTTGTAACACTCAATTTCACAATCAGTGACTCATTTTACCTCTAAACTCTTGCTGTTTAATTAGCTTTTTTTTCTTTTATTCTGCATTCAGAACATAGCATCAATATGAGATGCCCTTCTGTATGACATTTCCAAAAAATTTAGAAATCTCCTTGCATTTTTACCATAGTTTTTAAACACTACAGTCTTTTGTCATTTTTCCTAGTCACTCTATTTTAGCTACGTTTGCTCCATTAATTGTAAAATAACAATGACAAGCAAAAGACACCAAGGCAAACGACACTGGAAGGCTGCAGCCTCTTGTAACTATTATGCTTATTAGTAAATAACAACCTAAATAAACAGAAAACAAGAGAAAACTAATTAAAATTGCGATAATGGGTGGTATATTGGTCATTTTGATAGTGTAATCACTAAGGAGCAGCACTGTACCCCAAACCATAGACACAGCAATACCCAGGAAGCTTCCAGGTTCAAATAAAGAATTTTTATTCGACAGAACACCTTCCACATACAATCAACAGCAAAATGCACCTTACACAATCCTCCTTCCCCCTCCAAAAAAGTGTTGCCCACTGCCTCCTGACTCAGTTAAAGTGAGGCAACAGGCTTTCTTTTGAAGTTGACCTGTGAATGTGTTCCAGTCCCCTGCCCAAATCGTCCAGAGCACTTCCAGGTTGTGCAGAATTCAAGGTAGTCCGTCCCTGGTAATATCATCTGGCGGTCCCCAAAGACCCTTGCAGGGCTGGATATCCGGACTCCCACCTTCCGGGTATCCTGATCGACTTTAGCTCTGAGGAACACTGCCACCTCCTGCTTCCATTGAGCCTGTTTGTCCAGTACTTCCATTATAGCCTCCTGACTGGGTAGGAATCCTTCCTTTATGCCAGCCAGGATTCCGGTCCTTCCTTCTTGGCACCTAGAATAGTTGAAAGTATTCTGCTGGTGGTGGTATTATGGTTTTTTGTGTTTGCAGCAGGTTTCACAATAGTTGGTCATAAAAGGAAGCAGCCCATTTTATGAAAAAGAGTGTGTATGTAGTGAATATGAGAAGGCGGGAGAGGGAGAAGTGTTTAAAAAAACAACTTTAGATAAAAGAGGAGTGTTAAAGCTTCGTTTTGGTGTGTCTGTGTCAGTAAGTGTTAAATTACTACCCTAAGTTCTTGTCTATAAGCCGGACTCATGTATTAGCCGGAGACTAAAAATCATACGAATTTTTAAAATAAAATCGTATCATAGATAAGCCGGACTCATGGATAAGCCGAACGTACTATAACCTATAACTAATAGAAGGGAGGGAGGTCAGTGGTCTCACTCGCGCCCATTTAATTTCTTTAAGGGGGGAGAGAGTGTGAGATATTGCCGTCTCTCTCACTCCCCGCATGGCGCGGTTGGAGTGGCCGGAGCGCGTTTTTCTGCTCTGGGCGTCGCCGAGTCAACACGAGCGCGTAGCGGTCATTTAAATTGTGATTTTATATGTAAGCATATTTAAATATATATCGCGGATTTCTGCGGACAATGGGTCTTTTAATTTCTGGTACATGCTTCCTCAGTTGGTTTGCCCAGTTGATTTCATACAAGGGACGCTATTGGCAGATGGCTGAGAAGCTAGATTGCTTACTTTTCTGTCAATCTTGCGCTGACTATCTGTGATCCTGACGTATGGGGATTGAGCAGGGGGGCTGTTTGCACACCTAGACGATACAGACGCTCGTCTAAAAATGCTGAAAGATTATCTTCACGTTGCTATCTTTTGTAAAGCTGATTCCTGAAAAGACATGCTGCACAGTGCTTCGCATACTTAAAAGCTCGAAGGGCACGTATTGATTTTTGACTGAAAAACAAACTCTCCCTCTCCCTCTCTTTGTCTGCTCCTGACGGAGGGGGTGTGAGCTGCCGCCTTCAACAGCTTTGTGCCGCGGTGCTTCGCATACTTAAAAGCCAAACAGACATATTGATTTGTTTCTTCCTTTGAAGAGGAAGATATGTTTGCATTCTTTTAATTGTGAGACTGAACTGTCATCTGTCTTGTCATGGAGCACAGTTTAAACTTTTGAAAAAGAGACAAATGTTTGTTTGCAGTGTTTGAATAACGTTCCTGTCTCTCTACAACCTCCTGTGTTTCTGCGCAAATCTGTGACCCAAGCATGACAATATAAAAATAACCATATAAACATATGGTTTCTACTTCGCGGATATTCTTATTTCGCGGGTGGCTCTGGAACGCAACCCCCGCGATGGATGTATAAGCCGGACTTATGTATAAGCCGATATTCTATTTTTTCATTTTCACAACTTTTTTCCTTAGATAAGCCGCGGCTTATTGACAAGAACTTAGGGTACTATGATTCTGTATGATTTTAGAATTTTTGTCCTTTACCCTGGATTGTTTCTAGAACTGGACTCTATTTAGATGGCAAGTTTGCAAAATTTTAAATAATACATTTGCTTTAGTAGTTGTTGCAAAGCTGATTTTCATAAGAGTTCTAGATGCGTGTGTTGTTTGTATAATAGCAGTTGCTCACCCCCTGCTTGAGTTTATATGCGGTGCTGATAGTAGTGTTAAGAATTAAATAAAAACCATCTACAGGTATAATATTTTGAGCTGTTTCTTTTATTGTGAAACCAGAGTTTATTAATGTGTTTTGTTATTGTTTAAATGAGTTTTAAAGTATTAAAAGCAGTTCAGAGGAACAATACTGAATATTTTAGATGGTCTTTCTGACCCAAGAAAGACCAAATAAAATATGATGTGCTATTGATATTTAAAAGTAGTCACTGAATTTATTTATGTCCTATGAAGAATTTCCCGAAACTATGTATCAGATCAAAGTATGTGGTAAGCCAAAAGTATTAGTCTGCATTTAAAAAAAGAAAAAGAGAAGTGAGTACAGCAGAAACACCAGTGTGTTTTTCAAAATCGTCACGTTAACCATGAGTTTAAGATAGGTGCAGAAGACATTATGGCTAGATTATTGCTTAACTAAAAGAATGAAAAAAGGCCTTGCATGCAGACATGTAATAAAGTATCTTGTACTGTACTTTTCAAAATCCATAAATTTAAGTCGTAACTGACCAACAATTAAAATACCCAGATATTATGACACAACAAAAATATTCAGATTTGCATGTAGTAGTTTGATCTAAGAAGGAAGACTTAATGAAACTTTGCCCAGGATTTGGAAGCATCTGCTCAAACACTTCATTGCTTGTTAAACTTTACTGTAAATGATGCATACTGTATTTAGGCTGCTCAAACATAGTTTAACATGGTAATCGATAAAACATTGTTTTCATGTACCAGTTGGTTTGCTCTGAAATACATGTTCTTAACAAAAGAAATTAAAATGATTACATTCAAACGGAACTGTGTAGAATTAAGAAGCTGTCTTCACATATATATTAGGGATGGGATTTGTGTAGGATGCCACAGTATGAGTATTATTCAATTGTACTTACTGTAACAGGTAAACCCCTTGATTCATTTGGTCCCACACAGATGTATTCTGTATTTGTGGAAATTGATTGCAGAAATATCAATAATCTCCAGGGTAATGTTGGGAAATAATGACTGGTAGTAAATAATATACATTTAGAAAAAATAACAGTGTGTATCTGTAGGTGCATCCTACAGAACGAAGCACTTGAAGTAGCATTGTCAAGCAATGGGTGACATTAGAATGTTTAAGATGAAAGTTTGTTTTAATTTATAGTAAAATTATTTGAGCTACATAAATGTATGCTGGGATGAGGTACATGCATACCATTAAAGTTTTAGTTCTATAATCCATTAATAAACTACACAACTACACAAGCAAAGCATTTTAAAAATTACTCAGTATTCGAATATTGACCAAAGTTCTACATGTCAATTAACCAAGAGAAAAAAAATCTGGGAAAGACATCTTGCTTTGTTTTTCCATCTTACTTTGTTTGTTTTTCACATTTATGTTAAGGACATTAGCATTTTCAGGAACTTTACAAGAACTTCAGCACACAGTTTCAGCTGAGATTTTTTGACCTGTGAGAATGGAGTTCTAAATATGGTATAAAAAAAGCTCTCATGTGCTCCTGTCAGCTGTTGTTGAAGAGACTGTCCTAGTTATAGAGTTTGCATGTTTCATATTAAGATTTTTGTTCACTGTAATGTGATGAAAACTAAAATAAACCCAAAGGCTTAACTTAAACATGAACAGAGCGTTGGTATAGGAATCTTTCCAGCAGTAGTAACATTTGAGTGATGCCATTTGTAGGAATGTAGAACACATTACATTTTTTATGCAAAACCAATTAGAAGTATTTTGCTTTTTTATTTACACCCCTACTGATGGCAATTCCAAAGTTGGCAAAATGAAAAAAAAATCTTGATACATGTCTATAATGTATTGATAATGTATAGTAATGAAAGCTGTTACAATATACTAAGGGGGAAATTCAGATTCTGTCAAGGTAAAATTAGGAACAAGCATGGTGATATCTGAGCCACCAACGAATCATGAGATCCTGGTCTTCTTCAGACTCCTGTTAAATATATGTCAATGGTATATTTGAAAAATATCAGTTCAACAGTGGTATACCTAAAGATAATGTATTAATTACAATATTAAGTAGCTGGAACACAGGCGCATAAAGTTACCTCTTTAATATTGCACATTAAATTTGTGGTGGGACTTGAACCAATAGCATTTTTGTTTGAAGTCCAATGTGTTAGTCCACCACACTAAACTGAAGATGTATTAAACAGAAACCAACCTCCATTAGACGTAACATTCTTTTATCTGCTTAATCCAATTTTGGGTCGTGGGTCATTTAACATGTACACACCAACATTTGTTGGGAATGAAAATTCTTCAGTTTTTTTTTTGTATTTTGAGGATATAGAGTAGAAGATATTCTTATGTATGAGAGCAATTTCAACATTTTTTTTTAATTAAAAGTCTTATAAATTTTACGAAAAGATGAAGCAAATACTTTCACTTTCATGGATATTTTGAAGTCTCTCTCAGGTTGTGTGTGGTATAATGAAAGTATTACTATTTTAAAATAACACTTTGTATGCATTTGCAATAATTGTATTTACATGTCAATATATGTGCAGAAAGTTTGCTGTATACTGTATAGTTAGTATTAATTATTAATAGTTACATTTGTGTATTGCCTTTAACTTGTCTGTCATTTGTTTTTCATTTTGCAGACTAGTGGTAATAACAGTATTGCCATACCAGCTCGTACTGGTATGACAAGTATGGGGAACAGCTCCATGGTGACTGCTGACAGCTCAATAAATGGCCTAACAGCACACCAAAGTCAAGTGAGTATAGGTGCCTTATAGTTTTTTGAAGATCTTGATTTTTCACTGAATGTTTTAAATATGCAGATGTCAAAGTCATCTATTTATAGGACGTTTTCCTTGTTGTTTTTTTAAATATATTTAAAATCTTTTGCATCTTCGTATTTGCTCTGTTTTCATCCTGCTGGCCTACTCTGTTTTAAATCCAAGATGTGATCCGTTTATGGTGTTTAAGTTTTATATTACGCATTAAAAGAGAGAATATTTTAGTGTCTTAAATGGGCCTGGGAAAGTTAACACTTTAATTTTTGTGATCAATGCGGCCTGTTTAACGCATTAAAAAATATTTTTACATTACAAAACAATAATACAAATAAGTTAGGTGAGTAATTAAAGAATTACATACACATCCAGTATTGTATTTATATGATGCCTTTTAAAATGTTTGTGAAATAAAGTTTTCATTTAAAGGTTTACCATTTCGCGTTATGCGGTTCACGACATTAGGCCACATGCCATCACGTAGTACTGGTGTCTGTTTTCTTGACTTATACATATTGACATACTGTAGGTGCAGGAAGTGGGAGAAAGGGGGTGCCACAGAAACACTTTCTCTCTTTTTTTTTCATTTCATGTTTCTGTAAGAAGATCAAATCTTTGTAATATTGTATAAGTGCTAAATAAGTTAACTTTGAGTGGCACTAAAACCACAATAAGTCTCTAGTATCTCTGTATTTAACTCTCCAGTCTGCCAGCCAGCTGACAGTGCTAACTGCCCTGATATAATGACAGCATTATATGAAATAGAAGTGTAAATAATGGTTGTCACCGCCCATTATTCCAGTTTGCAGTATCTTCACTAATGTATGCAAAGAATGCAATATACCATCCAAGTAATGTACAGTGTCAGTTTTTAAGCAAGATGGCATCTACTGTGCCAGGAGCAGAGGTATAGGCAGAGCAGTGTTTTCCAACTTTTTCTAACCCAAAAAATCCCAAGGCACAAAACGATTCTACCAATCACAAAAGCATTAAATGTCTACACTTGCAAAACTGTCTGTAAAACAGCGATCACAGAGCTGATTTTATGTCGGCTTGTCCAGGTAGTCCGGTCATCCTCAGATGGGTCTTGACCACTTGAGGAGTGGGTCTCTCTCAGGTCAAGACACAGGGGTACTATACTGTTATTTACACAGTGCACCAGTTGAAAAAACTGGTGTAGAGTGTAATTATCAAGTTGTTGATGGTGTTGAACAATTGAGGAGAATATTTACAGAGTTTTAACACAAGTTTTAATGTATGCATATTCTTTAAATTAAGTCAGGCCTCAGTAGTGCATTAAAAGTCAGCAGTTGTTTCGATCGTTTCATTTTTACTTCAACACGTCTGTGTCTCATATGTTATGCTAGTTTGATAATTAATGCATTGGCCTCCTTTTCTTATTGCATTCTTTTCAGCTTGCCTTTTAGAAAGGCATTCAAATTCAGGTTGTACTTGTTCAAGTAGTAGCAGGTTTAAGGCGATTGTTTAAGTTTAAACTAAGCCATTAATTTTTTTTAATTCCTTTGTGTTGATTCTACATTAAATTTACTTCATGATTTATATATTAATTTTATGACATGTTTTAATGTTACATGTGATTAATCACAATTAATTACATACATTAATGCAATTAATTAGTTATTTTTTTTAAATCGATTCCTAGTCCTAGTCTTAATTCTTTTTCAGGTTCTGAATTTAATCAAAGCATGCCGGGATGCCCAAGGGATGAACATCAATGAGATAAAAACAAAGCTTAAGGGAATGAACATGTCTGCCATAAAGTGAGTTTCTGATAAATATTTAAGACCTGACATGAATTTGGAAATTGCTGTCTAATGTTGGAGTTTGCATGTTCTCCCCGTGTCTGCGTGGGTTTCCTCCGGGCGCTCCGGTTTCCTCCCACAG